>NW_010414215.1:0-4806 GCF_000710305.1 Buceros rhinoceros silvestris
AGAGATGCCTCTCCTGCCGTGCGACGGGCATGCATCTGCCCCAGTGGTCCCTGTCCCGGGGAGGATGGCATCAGCCTTTCCCCTTGCTGCTCCTGCACGGGAGAAGTGACCCCTGTTCCTGCAGCTGCAAGCTAGGAGACGCCTCAAGAGCACTCAGAAAGTTTGGCACCCTTTCCCTAACCTGTACGCAGAAGGAGCCTCAATCCCTTCCTCTGCCTAGCTCAGAAGGGACCCAAAATGCAAAACACGTCCCAGCAGTAACTCTGCTGTCGATGGCTGGGGAGGAAGAGGTGTGTTGGCACAGAAAGCCAAGAGGAAAAGGGTGGACCAAAGAGCTGCATGGTGCGGAGGTTTGAGCTAGACATGGATGCTGCTGCAGCATTCTTACCCATGCAAGAGCACTCCAGGCCAAATTCACCCCCAGTTTGAGGCTGGCTGAGTTGAAAGAGACTCAGATCACTCATTGTTGGGTATTTCTAAAACCTGGGTCCTCCCAAGCCCACCAACCTTGCACTTCCAGCCACTTCCCACTGAAATCCTGTAGCAGAATTCATAATGCTTTCTGCAGGGCTGGGATTCCTAATCTCCCTGGGCTTCTTTTCTCCATGTATAATAAGGATTATGGTTTAATTCCTTCCTCACAAGGGGGTGCTGTGGGGATTGTGAGGGTTAAGGCACTCAGATAGCATTGCAGCAAGGCTATTACAAACCCTTCGACAGAGGGGGACAGGAAAACCCCACTGCTGTTTGCCGACTGCTTACAGCTTGCATTTTGGAGGCAATTTTCTCCCCAGCTCAGATTTTCTTCTCCAGCTGCTGGCCCTATCCAGAGAACAGCAGGACAGGAGTGACTATCAGCATGGAATTGCCTTTTAAAAGGCTGGTGCTTTCAGATCTAAGGAGTGTCTGCTCTCTGTACAGTGTATATGTGTGCGTATGTATGTGTGTCAATGTAAGCATGTAGGAGGTTGTATCGGGAGAGCTCAGAAGTGAAGCCAAGCAGCGAATCAGCTCGGGAAGCCCTTTGCACCTCTGATCCCTCATTGTTGAATGTGCTGCAGACACATTATGTGTGTTTACAGATGAAAAAGCAAAAATAAAACTGATGCTGGCTTTAAAATTCTGTTCAGCACAGCCTTCTGCACTGATTCAAAATGTTTATAAACACAGAAGTTAATGTAATCAGCACTGCAGCAAATACACACCAGGTACACGGCAGAGACGGGAGTGTCAAATGCACTCAGCTCCGAATGACAGGCCTCTGCTGCGGGCTCTTCATCAAACAAAAGCAGCTGAAAAAACCCACTGAGGAATGTTTTAAACAGCAATTCCTTCCTCGCCCCCCACTTCTTGCCTCCTTTCAAACCCCTCTGGTGATTATAATTGTAAAAAATACTATAAGATGTCCATTCCCACTGAGCCTTTCAAGTCACAGAGTCTTGCCAGCTCGTGGGTGTGCAAGCAGCCACTGCTGGGGAGCAGGAGCAGAGGCACAGCCCCAGACGTCAGTGGAGGAACCAAACCAGCATTCACCAGCGTGGGGGAATGCTGGGGTGACAGTTCCCGCTCCGTGGCAGGCAGCAGCCCCGAGGATGGAAACACAATGGTCCCCCGAGGGCTATCCATCAGCCCAGCCCCATTGTTCCTGAGCATGTGCTAGTCCCAGAGCAGACAGGAGCTGCCTTGACAAAGCTTGGGATGAACCATCTCGCCCTGACTCCAGCCCAGCAACTGTTCAGCCCCAGGGAAGGATGCGTATCAGCTTGCCAGGTAAGACCCCATCCAAAGGAGTTGCGGCATTGCAGATCCCTCACCAAACCCATCCCTGCCCTCCTGCACATTGCCAAAAGTCCACACTCAACCACATTAGCCAGTGGGAAGGATTTTAGGAGGTGCATGTGAAACATCCTATTACAGCAGGTTGCTGCAGAGACGTTACCTCACATGTCAGCATCAGCAGAAAACTCTTGTGCTGGCTGAACAGCCAAAATGCTAGGCGGACAAAACAGCGCTCAGCTACAAGTGAGCCTTTTTGGTTTTTTCCAGCCAAATGTTGTTTCATGCTTTAATTGCAATTTTCAAGAACTATATTAGCATGACAACTTATGTAAGTGTCAGCCAAGTTACTACACCATTTCTAGTATCTGTGCCTAAAACAGATTTCACAGGGGTGTAGAGGAAGAGGCTCGTACAAATTTTGGATCTCTGTTCTGATGGCTAGTTGCCATCTAAATGAGACTTCTACCATCCCTAAAAATCAAGAGGGGGTAAATATCACTTCTGCACAGTATTAGGAACAATTTTCCTTGGGGAAGGGGGGATTCCTCATAGCCCAGACCTTCAGACTATCTGAAGCACCAGACGGGTTGTTTTTTTCTCTCTTTGTTTCTAGTGGAATACATTTTCAGACTTATGAAAAGGATTTCTGAGCCTCTGAGTGGTTCATGTGTTCCTGCTCTAGGAATAGAATGATGGGCAGCCTTTGAAACCTCTGCCCTATTACGGCAGGCACCATGGAATACACAGTAGTAAGGGCTGTCTCTGGCTGGGATGTGCTTTAGAACCTTACTGCTGTGAGAGTTAGATACAAGGAAAGGAACAACTGCCAAAACAGCTGATACGGCCAAGCAGAGGGCAGCCCCATCAGCCCCTCAGAGGACATGCACACATAGACCTCCCCAAAAGAAAAAAAAAGTATGATGCAACTAAATATGTTACATATTATGAACTTCCTCCCCTAGAAATAACAAAAACTGACAAACTAAAGTATTCTACTCCTGCCTTTCCTGCTCACGCAGAAGTCCCCTTGGGCTTCATGGAAATTTTGGGCTCAGAAAAAGCTGCAGAACAGGGGCCCCATGGCACTGTGTAATAAATCTTAGAAGTTAACAGCCAGAACTGTGCCAAATGTGATGGGTTTTGCTTTGTGCAGGATCAGGAAAACAATACATTCTGGCTCAATAAGTTAGGCCTGATGCACAGGGCTAACGTCTGCTGCCTCTGCTGCTAATGGCTTTACATTTTTGTCTCAGATGTTTGAGGTCTGTGATTTGGGAGGCCGAGACCCAAGGCTCTATCAAATCTCCCCATATTCTTAAGGGGAAATCTTAATCATATCCCAGACGTAGCACGAGTGTGTCACCTTGCTCAGATCAAGCTATGATCAATTCCGAGCTTTTCTTTCTACGATTGATTTCGGATCTGAGTTTGCAGCAAATCGGGGGAGAATTTTGTGTGTTTGCCATGTCTGTTCTCCATCACCTCCAAGTCCCCAGGAACAGCAGTTCCCTTCCCAGCCCTCATAGTGAATGACTCAGGTGATTTCAGTGTTTGCCAAACCATCACTGCTCCCCGTGGCCAAGCAGTGTACCAAAGGGTGAGAGCAGACCTGCCTGGTGTACTGCACAATCACCGCTTTGGCTACTCTCTCTCCTTTCACAGAGGAAACCCTCTAGCTGCTGGGCCTGCGACAGAAGCCTTGAACGCTTGAAGTGAGGGTAACCACCCCAAGATGTTTTTGCCAGGGTTTGCAGAAAGCTTAAGCTGAGGTCCATCCCACACGTCTCAGCAGGGGCTAGCTCAGGTGACAGTGGCAATAGTTTAAAAGGGAGATGGGAGAGCATAACTCTGGGAAAAATATAAGCTGGATTATTGTGTAATGTGGGACACTCAAGCGCAACTTAAAGGGATCTGCCCAAGGGAGTAGTGTCACATTGGAGGTGTTTCTTTAATGGAGTGGGCAAAAGAAATAATGAAATTTTATGGATTAAAGGTAAAACTAGCCAGATAAATACTCCAAGGACAGGAAAACCAACCACTGAAACACCAGTTGCAAGGATGCGGGGAGCTCTCCATAGGTTGCCTGTCCATGGGGACACGAGGTTGTGCTCCTAAGCTCTGGCCTGCAGCTTTACAGAAGAGGCAGGAGGCAGCAACCATCAGGGCAAGTTCAGCAGCCTCCGCTCCACAAGCAGGATGTCCAGAGGAATCCCAGTGGCCCTCAAGTCTTATTAACTAAACCTCATTACTGTGTAACAACTTTTGTTATTTTGGAACAAACCTCGTAACTGGCTAATCCGCTTTGTTACAGAGTTGCCCATCCTTCCCTCCAACAGGAATTAACTTCTAAAGGAATTAAAAGGAGGAGGAGACTGCTGAAGGGGTCCTTAGAGATATCTTTTTATAGCCGCTGGCTGCCCGCCCCCTGCCCCCCCTTCCCTTTTCCACGATGTGTGGTATCCTTCCCCACTGGTTCTGTCCTTTTCTGCTTGCCAGGCATTGATTTGTTCCTGTGTTGTTCTAATGGAGCTTGAAATCAACATGACTTTGTTGTTGGTTGTTGTCATTGTTGTGCACATCTTTGTTTGGGGTTCAGCATCCTTGTGGAGGCCAGGGCAGCTCAGGAGCTGGCATTAACAGGCTAAATACCTCCTTAGCAAAGGACCCACAAAGGCTGGGTCTGTGTCCACATAATAAGGACTGCTACACAGCACAGCAAACCAGTGCCTGTCTCCTCCAGCGCCTCAGCCCTCGTGCTGATGCTGAATCCCTCACTTATCAGCGCACAGGGAATGCATCCGGAACAAGCTCCTTCTTTCAGCAGGCCCCGTGAAAACACTCTGTATTACCTGGGATCTACCCCCTGAGCATCTCCCTGCGTTCCATACCATAGCTATGCCTATTTCGCAGGCGGTTTATGTAAGCTATTGTGGTATGTCCTACCAATAGCCACATAGGTAGGCTGCTGACAGGGCCCGGGTGTTCCACCATCCGCATGGGCATTCAGGAAACACGCCTCAAGTCCAC
>NW_010414216.1:0-9994 GCF_000710305.1 Buceros rhinoceros silvestris
TGCCCCAACCCAAGGGGCTGTAAACTGTCCACCAGAGCACAGCTGTTGCCTGACAGTGGCTCTTGCTGCATGAACAGTCGTTTATCAGTGACAGATAGCAGGAAACAGCAATAACCTAGATGGATATGAGATGCTTCAGATCAAGTAACAGTAGGATGTGAGCAACTTCCTACAGTTCTGAACATATTTTTCTCCCTCTTAATCTATTGTATTTGCTTGTAGTGTTGCTTGATATCAAAGTGCAGTTCTGCTTATAAAGGAACTTTGTAGAAATGACATTGTGGAGTCTTACGTGCATTTTGTCTCCTCCTCAGTTTCTGTGTCGAACACTCAGTTTCTTGAAAGCCAAAGGGAATACTCATTTGTTTGGCTAGGTTTTTGGTTTTTTTCCTGGCAGTCCCCAAATATTCTCTGGACTCTGAAGCTCAAGGTAGAG
This sequence comes from Buceros rhinoceros silvestris, assembly GCF_000710305.1. NCBI lineage: Eukaryota > Metazoa > Chordata > Aves > Bucerotiformes > Bucerotidae > Buceros > Buceros rhinoceros. Next base: position 437 of record NW_010414216.1, read on the forward strand.
TGGTTTCTGCCCTCTGTCCCCCGCCTTCTCATCTTTGCCATTGGCCAAAGCGAAGCTGCTAGTACATTTCTGTCGACTAATGGTGCCCTTTGTACCAGCGGGGCAATCCAACTTGACAATCACATTGGGATACTGCATTTACGTATTGTGTAATATTCTGCCGTGTTGTGTTTCTGTCTGGCGCGGCTGCTAGCTGTAATGTTGAGTTGCAGTTTATTGGCCCTGCAGCAGAGAGCCCTTCCGTGAGAAGGACCAGCTAGGTCTCTCAGAGACGTTTGTCAAGTCATATGTTAATAAGCACTTTTGGTTTTTATCCCATAATAAATGCATGTACACGCAAACACCCTTGGCTGCAGTCTGCCCGAAATTAAGTTGCAGATTGTATCTGGCCCTTGGGCCAGGAATTCCTTGTTCCTGTGTTAGACAGTGTCTAAGAGTAGTTGAAAGAGGAAATTTTTAGAAATCATTTTGCAAGTGACTCTGGAGAGACAATGAATGTAAATCCTTGCAGACTTACGAAGACTGCAGTCAGAATACTGAGTGAAACTCAAAGTGAAACACAGCGGTTCCTCCCTACATCACAGGCTTCAAAGATTTAGTATTCAAAAGAATGTGGGAAATTGGGTCATTTTTGTAGTTTAGAAAAAGATCTGAGGTTACCAACTTTCTTGATTTAGACATGCAGAAACTCCTGAGTCTGGATTAGCAGGAAATCTGAACAGGATTTTCCTCTGCATTTAACATGAAAATCTAATAATTCTAATTTCATTGAGCTCAGTGAGTGAAATTCTGTCACCATTGAAATGGATGTAAAAATTTCCAGTGGCTTTTGTGGGAATAGGACATAGAATATAACACCAAAATAGAATCTCTAGGTCTTAAATGCAGTTATTTCTGTCAGGATATACTTATTGTAAGACTTTGATTATCTTGTTTTGCTAAAAGAATTTAGCTTTCTTACTCAGAAGTAATTTCTCTTGCTTTAAAAATGGCTAAGATTTACTTTTCAGTAATTATCACTTAGAGTGATACCTTAAAAGGTCTGAAGGTAACAAGGAGTTAGCGTTAATTACCCTCAAATAAATAGCTATTCTTTATCCTTTCTGCAAGAAGTTCAAATTTCTGTTACCCATCTCCCCACTTATTTTTGGTGAATAATGCAAAAGGGAGTCCCCGAATAGTTTACAGAGTTTATGGCATAGTATTTTATAACTGCATTCTGTAAGCAGTGGTGTCTTTTGGAATGGCCATGAAATGTTATAGTAGAGATTTAAAAAAAAAAAGACAGGCTCTGGGCATAGGTTTCTTCAGGGAGAAAAAATGACTAGGTCTCATGCCAGGGATGGCCCCAGAGCTGCCTAGTTTTGTAGGCTGGTGGGTCTGTGTCATCAAGTGTGAATTAGTGGATGTAAGAACAGCCAGAAACAGGTCAGAGTGAAAAGTCCAGGCTGCCCATGCGCTTCTCCAGCATGGGGAAGTAGCAGATGTCTTTTCCTTCAAGAACTTCCTAAGCCAGGGGTACGATAATAAAGAGGCAGTGGAAAATAAACCCAACCCAACAACATCTGTTTTCTCTTTCTCCATGACAAGGCTATGAAGGAAGTCTCCCTTTATTCATTTTTTCACACCACCTGTGTCTCAGCAGTTATCCTGCTAGAAACTAGTACAACCTGACACTATTTTTACATGGAGCATGAATGTATTTAATGTGTAAGTTACATGGGAGAGGGCTGAGGGAAAAGCAGAGAGTTGAAGAAGATGTAAGATAAAGGGTTGCATGGCTTTTTACTGTATTTTATTCTTAATTACTCTTTCAGATACTTCCCCTTTCCAGTGTCTCAACCTGCATATTTTACCCTGCATGAATGCCTACTAAATTAGATGTTCATTTCTTTTCTATATACACTTGTTTCTTCAAACAACCCCAGGCCAACATTTTGTGTTAGTGTAGAATTTGTCCAAGAAAATAAAGTAAGCTTTGGCAAGGTAAAAAAAATACATATATATATATAATAGCAGTGTAAGTTTAAAGGCGTAAATTGATGGTTCACATAAAGATTATAAGACATTTTGTTTGCAGGTTGTTAACCATGCTACCAGCACACTACAGAAGTCTAGCTTGCAGTTGTCAGCATTCCAGAGTTGCATCTACTAAGTCATTAATTTGTTCTCACGTCTGGAAGATTTAACATGCCACAATAGTTTCTTGCGTATTAATTTTAATATGTTTAAAACTCAGATGTTTTTTGATAATAGAACCCCCAAATACCTGAGACTCCATTTCTTTTGTTGAATGCCAAAATTAGTTATAGCATTGTTTGTATGTTCATCTGGCTGAAAAGTAAAAATGCCATCCAGATTTGAAAACCTGGTGAAAAACCAGGCTGAAAATTATCACACATTGAGAAATATAGACAACTTGTTTTCTATGCATGTCTCAAACCGACTTAAACCAAAGTATTGGTGATTGTCATGTGAAGAGATGGACTCTGCTGTATTATCTCATAAGCCATATTTTTCCGGTTTCTAAGAGGAACAGATTAAGGCATTTGAACACCTCAGCTAGGCTTCTTAAAGGTTGGCTTGAAGTTACTGAACATATGGTGTTTTGGGTAAACAGAGAGTCACTAAGAAGCTATTTAAAATCTTTTGGAGTATATACACCTATCAGATTCCCACTGGGAATCGACACTGTTGCATGGAGCTCAGATCACATAACTGCTGCTTAGCTAGATCTAAAAAAGGAAGCAACTAGCCCGAGCCAGTTCTCTGGGTTTCCTCTACAGTGAAGGAGTTAAGGAAATAAATTTACTGCGCTTAGTTTAGGAGGCCGTGTTGGAATTAAATGAATTTTCAGCTGTCTGTGTCCTCACTGATTTTGATGGGAATTAGCTGGCTAGCTGAGGTTTCAAGCCCTAACTCTGAAATAAAATGTTAGGCTAAATGAATCCTGTCCCACATATATTACCTTCCTGCGATAGGGTCTAAGTGAAGTTGTAGTCAGACAAACCAGTATGTCAGCATCAACTGACAATTGTTACGCACTGTAAAGTGCAAAAAAATACGCTCATGATAAGGGGTGTTCAAAACACAGGACGGGGAATGGAATCTGATGTTTTTTCAGGGAATGTCAGGATTGCGGCGTCTAAAAACTCCTGGAGAAGTTTGCATGGTTAGAGCTGCCAGATAGCAATTAAGCCTAGGAAACACGGGCAGTTTGCTGTCAAGACTGAAGCATATGAGTTGAGTACACCCTGTTCTAGAGGGAAGTTCATGGGCTGGCTGTTTCCCTTGTGTTGAAAAAAAATCCCAGGATGAAAGAAATACCCAGAGTTTGCTCTTTCCTTTCTCCTTGGCAATTGTCGCCAAGGCAAGGGTTCCAAGGGATTTCACTTGAAGTGGAGTAAGGACAGGCTGATCCTTGCTCTAAGGCTGTGTCAGCAGCAGTGACTGGCACCAGTCCTGTTAAAGCGATACTCACAGTGACTTCAGTGCCAGCAGATTTAAGCCTGTATTGAAGTTTGTTCACAGAAATTGAGACAACAGTAATGGATGTTCTGTTGGTCCAGAGTGTTCAGAAAGACAGTGTTTGGGGAAGAGGAAGGAACCTGAGGTATGCTGGAGAAATAGAAATGAGCAATATTTAGCATAGCTTGCCCTTTCCCTCCTATAAAACCAGCTGTTTCTGATGGTGACCTACATGCAGGAGTCCCTCAGCTAGAGGGATAAATGCTTGGGGGTTTTACAACCCTCTGTTAAGCAGTAGACTTACAGTAAAATCAAGTTCTCATCTAAAACAATTGCTATGCACTGCATCCATATAGGCACAAAGGCAATGTATTAAAGTGAAATTATTTTTCTATGCCCCTCTCTTTCTGTCATTTTAGATCTGATTTAAAGGTCTGCTGCATCATCTGTGAGAAAAGAAACACAACCTTGGGTCGTTACTTTCCTTCCCTCCAGTTTACCAGAGGCTGGACTATTTGCTTGGAAACTGCAGATCATGTCACTGCGCAGGTGCTAGACGCTGCTCTGAGGTGGGTTAGGTACCAACGGCCTCTGGTCAATGGTCACTGTATGCAGGTCACCTAACCTCCTCAACTAAGACGAAGCTCTGCAGTGTATCCATAGCATGCTTACCTGTGATCATGATGTAGGATGGATCATTAAAATCTCATGGCACACTATTTTCAGTTTTTTACATGTGTCGTGCTTTTTCTGTGTCTGCCACCAAACTTATCCCTTAACCTGAGAGGAAGATAAGATGATAAATTTGTAAGGACTTTCTGGTCTTCAGAATTCGATGCATATCAGCTCCTTGGAGAGGATTTGTGAGAGAGGAAGAACATGGGGAAAAAATAGCTGATATACCTCTGATTATGAAGAGTGTCTATAAAGTCTTTCCATTAAATACTTAATGTAAAATATTTTCTTTCTTTTTATTTATCATCACTTCTGAAAACACAAAAACCCAATCAGCACTAATGTTTGATGTGTTTTTATGTCATTGGTTTGGCAAACTAACGCACTGCATAATTTCTCGTTTCTTTCTGGAATGATTAAGAGAATGGCAAAAAGCCAACCTCAGAAGCAGCCGATCTCGGCCAGTATGTTAGACCCTCTCAATTGGACTTTGGACTAGAATACAGCAGAGATGACTTTTGTGTTGTTGATGGATGATTTCTTAGTCATACCTCATAAACAGATTTATTTCTAGCCTGTCTAGAGTATTTGACATTGTGAATAACGCACTGCAGCTGATATGCCTTGAAGATCTTGTAAAGATGTAAGCAAATTATATGGATTCAGTCCAGCTTCAGTGACTGGCAAATGCATAAATGGAACTCTTCACCCAATATTCTTCTTTGTAAAAAAAGCCTGCAAAATGTTATCCTCTCTCCTGTCTTGGTATAAGCACTATCAGAAAATTAACTGTACCTTAGTATGTATAAGTATCTGTCCTTTGCATCCAGCTCAGGAAATACAAAACTCCTGCCTATTCCTGTAAGTAAGTTGAAAAAAATACTTTGGTAAAAAGTTTCACACTAAAACCGGACTCTGGCAAAATAAAAGGAACAGAGAAAAAAAGCCAACATTCTGAAGACCAGATAATATGTAACATTACCAGTTGCCTATGAAACTATTCATGTACTCTTCAAATGGGTCTTCACTTTTTTTGCTTTTTTTACTTAGATCCTGGATAATTGATTAGTGAGGACTCCCTCCTCTTTGCAGATTTTCTGTGGACAGATGATATTTTGATAGTATTCCAGCATATTCTTAGCTCGGGTTATATTCTGTTTTCATATTGAAAAACTGATGTCCTGGTCTCCAGGATGTCAAACTACCTATTTAAGTTCTCTGGGTAAAAATTCTCTATTATAAATTCTCTAGTATTATGCTCTGCTCACGTTCTTGGTGTCTGTTAAATATGGGCTTAGATGGTGATTCAAGGTCTATAGGGCTTATGGTGAAGAATCTGAAATTTTTTTTTATTTTATTTTGTTTCGTTTTGTTACCAAAACCTACCATGGCATCTAGTATTCATTCACTGGGAGAAATGAATTTGGACACGAAATATTCAGATGTCCAGCCCCCAGTTTCATAATTGCCTCTTAGAGATCAGATTTACCATGAATAATCTTGAAACTGATTTGAAGAATCCATCTATCCTTAACAATGATTCTGCTAGTAAGAGACCAAAGTTGTCCTCAGCTGAGAACAGGGGCAGGAAGAGACTTGTGAGGCTGGAAGTGCAGGCTGATAAGTAGATTTCTGGTGATAAATGTTGCTCCTGCAAAGGGCTGCACAGACCTGGGTGCTTTCACCTTGTTATTCTACATGGGCTATAAGGGTTTTTATCCTGTTCTCATCCTTCTCATTCATAACTAGCCTCTTTTCTTCCTGTCATTTATTGTGTTCAGAAAAAAAATATCTGGACAGGTCAGAAAAAAATGTAGATTACCGTATCTGGATAGAGTAAAATCCCCCAAACAGCGGCAAAAATTCCTGTTGACTTCCCTGGAACTAATACTGTGCATGAAATTACAGCTTCACCCTATGGATCACAGCTTTTCCATTCTTTCTTAACATTTCAGAAGATGGTTTACTCCAAGGAACTTTGCTTTACCTGTGGCGTAAATGCATTTTACACAGTAAAGATCCGAAGAGCATGTAAAGGCACAGTTGTAGTTTATAATGATTATTTACAAATGCTATCATTCGTATTATACATTTCCCATACCCTAATGTTACAGAGTGATGCTATCAAAGCATGACAGATTCAACTAAGCAAACATTTAAAATGTATTTGAGTGATTATACTCTGAAACCTAAGTGAGTCCGAGACTGAAACCCTTGACAGATTAATCAAGGTGTTTATTTTTCTCCATCACCCCCTCCCCTCCCCCCCAGTTATGTGCCCTATAGTTAAGTGTTGGGTCTAGTATAAAAAGGCAAACGTTGAAAAGTATGAAAACCCAATACACTAGATTGTGTTAATTGTAGACTGTCATGGAACAAAAGCATACAAGGGATGGTTCAAAATTGTGTTAATTTTGTGAATGAGCTTACCGGGAAGGCACTTTATTTCTTTGCCCCCTCTGGCATGAATTCACTGTAAACAAACAAGGGATTTACTTGAGAACTAAAATGAGATGTCCCTCAGGTAGTGCCGTAGCAGTTGTATTTCCTTTTCACTCTTGAATGATCTTTGCCCTGCATAGTTCTTCTTGTTGCAACATACATTTCCCAGGAGCAATGTGCAAAGCTTCCCTCCTCTTGCAAAAAATTAAGCATTTTTTTTATCATCTCGAGTTATTATCCAGTCACATATAAGGAACAATTTCTATTATCACCAAATCCTACAAGAGATCCATTGTGAAAAGCTCTTCAAAGCCCAGGGTGATTTTTTCAAAGGTATGGGAGTTAGGCTCCTATCATCCCGAGATGTGTCTTTGAAATTCTCCCCTATATGACTAAGACCATGTGTGTGACTGTGTGCCTAATTTGTGAGTGGTCATAATGATCATACAGTAATAGGCATGCAACTGAGTCTGTGTTTTGTTCATAACTCCAAGTGCCTTCAGCTGAATTTTCAAAGAGGCTCAGTTCTCACATCTCCTGCTACTTCAGTGGAGCTGTAGGTGCTCTGGGACTAAAAATCAATCTACTGACATACTGAAAAATGAGGTATGAATGAGTCAATCACATATCTACTCTTCATTCATAAGTCAGACTTATGAACTGGGTCTTGGTCTTCCTGAGTGTAATGGAGGCTCCTAACATAATCTTTCAGATTTTCAGTGTGAGAATTTCCTGGTTTTGTAACCTTATCACCCGAACTTTAGCCTTATGTAATTGGTATTTTCTAGTCACAGGCCACTGTCACCATTTTGTTTATTGATTTGGGTATCTGGTAACTACAGAGCTGTGTGGATGTTCTGGGTCTTTTTTTCGTTCGTGCTGCATGTTTACACACAACACTTCCTATCTAGGTTTTGCATGGTCTATTGGCTGAGCCATGGTTACATCCTCAAGGCTGATACTCACTTCTAATATATAGAAACAAAAATGAGTAAAACTTTCTATCCAGCCTGAGTCAGGAAAAAAAAAAGCTTTTCTACTAATGTTTGTCACATGTTGTGAATATTCATACGTGTTCACATTTATGCATGTGAATAACGCCATTAACTAGTTGGGCATACTGGCATGTACAGTTAAACAGGTATCTTCATGCTATTTTTTTCCTCCAGTTCCAACCTTTATAAATCATGTTTTACTTCTAACACATCATGATGTTGGCTGAAAAATATATGGGGCTTTAAAACAAAATGTGCATTCTTTTTATTTGCCTTGTGATTTTTGATCTTTCATCTTCAGTTTAGTGATGTTTTCAAAGTTTCTCTTTTCAATAACGAAGGCTAAGAGCATCTGGGGTTTTATTTTAAAGCAAAAAAAGAAAACATTATGTAAACATATCATTGGAAGAGCTGGGTTTTAAGAAAAAACACCAAATCAAAAGACACAAAATAAAATTATGAGCTGAAGGTAGAGGAGCCTTGGACAATGAGCAAACTAAAAGCATAAAAGATAGGGCATCTTTTTAGTAGTTCAAAGCTTACAGGCACTGAAATAAAGACCCTTGAAACCATGTGAGTTTTTAAGACAATGTAGTTTAGGGAGTCTCCCAAGTCTTGTACTGCTTAATTTAGACCCGCTACCAAGCAAGTCTGAACTTCACTTGAACAAGAACTTATTATTAGGAGTCTTGCAGGCACTAAAAGATTACTGATGAGTAGGTGGAGGAATTTTTTCTTGTTTGGTTATATATGTTGGCATTTTTCACTGCAATAGCTGTAGCTGTTTGCAATGCTGTCTGCAACCAGCTCACTTGAGGATGAATTTTCCTGCCCTGCATTTGCCTTTGATTCTTGTAGAGAACCCATTGACTGTGAAGAAAACAGCAGTGCTTAAGCATAGTCTATTCAAGTATATTCAAAATATGTTATTTTTAGAATTATTGTTAATATGAAATGTTCCACCAACCAGCTGGAATTATGCAAATCCTAGCACATGCGTTCCTCACTAATCTGCGCTCTTGGATGTACTCTTTACATTCATTTCATTTTATGAATGTCTTTTCAGCGTACTTTGCTACAATACAAGATTGAAAAGCTTGCAATTTTCTTCTTGCCTGATTCTCCCATTGGGTTTTGTTAGTATCTGAAAAAATAAATGGCTGGGGATTTTTTGGTGGTTTTTTTTTTTTTTTAAGTCCAGATTTAGGAGAAAATTACCCTGCCTGCACAGATGAGAGAGGAGAAAAAAGAAGGCTTACAAACTGCAAAAGTTGAGTTCTTTATGTGGTTCTTTGGTGACTCATTGTTTGCAGTAGAGGTAATTAGGGCAGTCTCAGAAAGAGCTCTGAAGGTCTGAGAATTTTTCCAATAGCTTGACCTTGAAGCTCATAAGCTTTGTTACTTTCACTGGTATCACCAAAATATCATGTGTTTTGGGACAGTTTCTTCACCAAAAGCATTGCAACAGACTGCCCAGGGAAGTGGTGGGGTCACCGCCCCTGGAGGCATGTAACAGGTCTGTAGATGTGGCACTTAGGGGCATGGTTTAGTGGTGGACTTGGCAGTGCTGGGTTAACAGTTGGACTTGATGATCTTAAAGGTCTTCCCAGCTTAAATTATTCTAATTTATATATGAAATTTATAGATGAAAAGGAAGAAGTGATGGCTCTGCACTATTGGCCTGTTTTACATGAATCTGTGGATTGAAAGAGCATAGATACAGTTTTTGTCATCTTCCTTGTTACACAAATGTTCTTGCTACGGGGATAATGCACGATGTCTCTTACGCTAGGGCCACTTCACATTTTAGGAAGCTTATGTGTGTATCCTGGTCCTCATGTGTTTTCGCATCCCTGCGGATCTATGGGAGCAGACTTCCAGTGCCTTCTGGAGTCTTCATAGGCTGTGGGAGGGGTTTCTGTGTGGACAAGGTGCACCTGCTGCTGGAACAGTTCTCACTTTCTTGTTCTCTGGCATT
>NW_010414216.1:10118-15168 GCF_000710305.1 Buceros rhinoceros silvestris
TTTGTCACAGAGGTGAGCAGCCTCGTTCCCCAGTTTAAATTCCCATGGTTAAACGACATTCTAAATCTTTTGTTTTATCCTCACCTTGCAAGTTGTCTGTTTTAAAGCTTTCTTACAAAAATATAATTTTAAAAACTTACTTACACCTCTAGTTCACCTTGTCTCCCTACAAAGGTCTTTTCAAACCTGGTAACTTCAGTAATTTGTTGTGTCTCTTCATTTTTGCTGAACTAGTTATTTCCAAATTGAATTGATACAAGGTTTATTTGCTGCTGCTGTTCCAGTTGTCCACAGTGGAAGATAAAGCATGCAGCAAGATAGGATTTTTCAGGCTTTTTCTAACTAAAATAATAAACCAGCTCCAACTGCTGCTAATCAAAAGCTGGTGATACCTTTCACGTTAAGCCTTCTGGGGCAGAAGTGGTCTACCTTGTGTGTACTCACACACTGCCTAGCACCTTCAGATCCTCCCCACAAAGTCTGATGGACACTGGGATTTTTTACTGCAAGATTCTTGCTTTGCCTGAGGCCATTTCTTTCCTTAAGCAAGAAGGGACATTCAGAATTGTTATTACTGTGCACAAGAGATTTCTCACTTCTCTAACAAATGCAAATTTGCACAAACTTGGTGGCCTAGATACATGTCTTCTGTATTGACCTAGAGCTCCATGGAGTGATAGGGGTTTATTTCTTAAGTGCTTCAGTCAGTCCTGCCTCCTAACTACTCTAGTTTCTGCTGGTTTTTTAATCCACTTCGGACCTGATTCTGACCTATGTTTACTAACACTATTTTCTTAAAAAATGGAACTTTCATTGAGCTACTGTTTGAAGATGCCAAAAAGAAAGGGAAGATCACTCTGTCACTAGTTTGAAAACTTCCCTAAAACTGACATTTATATTGCTAGTTAAATATTTACCAGTCTTTTGTCAACATCAGGTATCAGCAGCTCAGTCTTAGCTAATTCAAATGAGACTGTTTGATTGAGACTTACTGGTAAGTTGTATCTTGACTAGAGCATATTTGAATGTTGATTTTAAGTATTCTGGCATTGGAACTGTTTCCTCTAGTGTAATGGCTAACCATAACTGTTAACCCCGTATGCTAATAATATAATACCATGATTGCTTTACAACCACAACTAATCTTTTCTATTCATTCCTTCTACCAATGAGTCTGCGTTGTAAAACACTCTGTCCTGCTTCATCTGGTATGGTTTCTGGCTTCCTAATGTTTTGATAGAGTTCCAAGATGTTCTTGTTTAGAATTACTGCTGTCCACATGACCTCTATTTCATCTGAATCTCTCTTGATGTAAGTGATGTTGCTCTAAATAACTATCAGACTTCCCTAAATCAAGAGTTTAAACAATTTACCTTAAGCTTGTGAAGGAGGGAGAGCAGTTAGGTCTATCAAACACCCTATGAGTTATGCAAAACAGAAAGATGCATTAGATGATTTTTGGACTGTAGAAACCTAAGCATTCAGAACAGAGTAGAGAGAGTAAGGAATGACAATTTACATTTGAAGAATATATATTTGGGTTTAGATAGATTTTTAAATGGCTTCTTCCTCCCTTATGTCAATCTTCTGCTTTGGATCCCTTAATCAAATTCTATAGGAAGAAATAATGTTTTGTCCCTATCCATTTAATGTCTGGTAGAGTGGAGTCCAGATTGTTGATCGGCGCTTCTATGTGGTATCACTACACAAATGATAAATACCTTGCACATGCCATGGACAAGGTGATTTGGGAATAGTGTAAAACTGGCAGCAGTACCCCTTTGCTGGCCATGATGCCATATTTTATGGCCTCTCTTCACAAACCACCTCATGATGGCTGTTTTTAATAATTTTAAAAGGCAACTAAAAAATCTGCAAGATTAATACCTTAGCATTGACCAAACAAGCACTCAACTGGCAAGGGATTGCCATTCAACTGGTATGGGATATATGGTTTTACTGGGTATGTTCCAGTCTATAGTGATTTCGTCTGTGAGGTTTGTATCGTCCTTGTGGTTAACACTGGGGCACCAAAAGCATATGGTTTTTGAAAGGGGAATACAGGCATGTGCAGCATAAAGCAGTACATTTATTATAATCAGGTTTCTCATGTTTCTGAATTACAAACACAGAATTACTTTTTCCTTTGTTGTCTTGCCATAAATCATGCGAAGTTGACGTCAAAGGAGTCATTCAAGGATTACTTTAGTTGCATACATACATACAGAGAGAGAGAGAGATAAAGATAGGTTTATTCTTAAACAGCATTTTCTGTCTGCCTTCACTGACACTGGGTGAAACTGGATCATTCAAACACAAGTGGAAGTCTTTTCCAGAATAATCCTCTTTTTTAAATATGGAAACCTCTTCTCCGTCTAAAGAGTCAACATGTATCAAGTCAACATATGCCCTCAAGGAGATGCATTAATTATACTTAAAGAAAATTACAAACAGTAGGTTCAGCAAGGTTCCTACCTGGTATAATTTCCCGACACGGGGAAAATTCTTCCATACAGGAAAATTTTGCCTCCTAAGAATCTTTTCAACAAAGTATTGTGTTTTTAATTCAACGGGTGAAATAGATGCATAGTTCTTTTAGGAAACTTCTTAATCCAAGGAGCTGAGTTGCCACAGGTTAATTTTATAAGACATAAAAATGTTTCTTATTGTCTTGTTCCTTCCATGAAACGTAAGCATAGTTTTAACCAGAATCAGCAGCACATGGTGCTCTTTGAAAGTCAAAACAGTTCCAGCAAATCTGACAATAGGACTGGAGAGATTAAACATGTTTCTAAAACGTATTACTTCTGCTGGTGAGAGAGTGTCAGAAAGCACGGTGTGGTGGATGAGGGTAAAATGGTGAAAAGAAATATTAAAGAAAGGAGGAGAGAAGGAGACTGAAGAGGGATCCTCTTCAAAACATCACACATTTCACTTTGAATACTAGCACACTCATCCCTTTTCCTGCTGCTTCTGGACCCTGAAGCAGAGGAGACTTATGGCTTTACCCCTACACATTGGCTGCAGTTTATGGGAATTAAGGGGCTGAATTACCTCTGCACTTCTCTGGTCCTCCTGCCTTTCCTTGGAGCACAAGCTGCCAGGCCCAGGTCTCGCTCTGATGGGGAGCTGGAGGGCTCGGGGGGGACACAGGGCTTCACGTCTCTGCAGAGTATGCACACCTATCTGAAGGATTGGCTCTCTCTTACCACACCGTTTTTGTTGCTAGTGTTGTACATAGCACAGGTATCAAAGGCTTTAGGTGCCTTTAAAATGCAATTCAAATATCCTTTAAAAGCAAGCCTGGTAAAAATATGGAGTAGAATTGCAATCTGTTTCAACGGACAAGACTCCTGACAGATACCGATTCATTTTTGATAGGAAGCAAATGGATGCTGAGAAGGAGTTTAAAGGCAATGCAGGAAAGCAATACTATTTTGCTACAGGGTCGAGTAGAAATAAAACTGTTTGCCTCTCTCTTAAGAATGTTGACAGATATCTGATAACACAGACAGATAACACTCTGAGGGAAGGAGTGGTGGACGATGGATATAGCACAGAAAAACTTGCCGTAAGCAATAACGTGGAGCCCACCAAAAAGTGGTTGCCTAGTGAGGGCGCTTTGCAAGATCCAACAAAATTATGCCAGGAACTTTAGAAGTGGATTGATGTGGTCTCCAAAGAGAGGAGGTTTTCAGTTTCAATTGCCTCTTGCAATGTGCTTGTCTGTGAGTGGACTGACGTTTGGAGATGGAAGGTCGACTTCACAACACCAGATACTCATCTAAATTCACACAGCCCCGGAAGATGCGAGCAACTTTGTTTCTAAATGGGTCTACTTTTCTTTAGAAGGTTGTTTTGACACTCACATTTTTAGTGGATCCTTGGTCCCTAGCATTTATTATCATCCTTTACCTGTGCAAATTATTCTGTCTTTTTACTGCCACATCTGTGCTGGTTGGCACAGATTTTTATTCAGAAGACAGGCAAATGGCTGAGTCTGTGGCTCAGCCTTCTCCTTCTGTTCCTTTATTCCCACATGTGGAAGCAGAGGCAAAGTTAAATTGCAGAGCATCCCAATTACTCAAGAGCAAAGTTGCTAAGGAAAGATAATTGATACAGAGCAGTTACCGTATGGTGGAGTGATGCTATGCCAAATACTTTTGCAGCATTTCTAAAAGAGGGAACATAACTTTTCAAACAACTAGGAAGTGCTTACAAATCACCTGATGTGAATTCCTTTTCTTCATTTAGCAATATTTAGGACAACTGAATGGTTTTGCTCAACTATAGCTGTTAATTGGATCTAATGCAATTGATGTCAGGCATGTAGTTAGCCTGATTTGTGTCAACTGTGCCAGCAAAATTTTGTTTACAAACATCCCAGAGTGTCTTTCTTAACACCAAAAGTATTTTTGTCACAACTGCTGCTGTGAAGTAAAATACATATTGCCAGTCAAACAACATTTCAATTGTATTTTTGATTTCTTAATGGGTTTGGGTAAGGAAAAGTCTTGAATTATTAATTACAGAAATGTGACATTTTGTGGTAATTTCTTGGCAGATTTGGGAATTTCGTTTTCAGAAAAAAAAAAGCTATTATGTCCAAAAGACATTTGAAAAAATAGAATAGTGGTTTTTTTACTAATGCATTTCCAGTAAACATGGAGATTCAATGATTTTCAGAGATCTAGAATTGTATGCTGACAGTTTCTCCACTGAGGGAAGACCACTCTACTGAGGAACACACTGGGAATTGTCCCATATGTGGATGATTCAAAATTCCTTTTGCAAGGGATTTTGTGGCTTCTGTGGGATATTATTACGGCATTTTAAAATATCGTGTACCAGTCTTAAAGCAGTGATGTTGGCTGGCTAGTTTTTCTTTCGCAGGATTCTCTTCCGCTGAATCTCTAGCAATTTCTCAGAGATCAATGAAATTATACCAGTACAAAACTGCTGTGAGAGGAAAACCAGATTAGATTCAGGCAGGTATTTTACCTTATGCCTCCCTGTTATGATAATAATATATTATATTTTAATGTATATT
>NW_010414217.1:0-983 GCF_000710305.1 Buceros rhinoceros silvestris
GGAGAAATCCAAAATGGTCAGATCACCACAGCGGAGGACTTTAGTTAGAGACAAATGAGATGCTGGCCTGCAACTTCCCAGACTTCACTTTGCTTTAACAGAAGGATGGAGTAGAGAGGGCTTTTAGGCCTAAAGTGAAGAATCCCAGTCCTCTGCTGCTTTCTAAAACAGCTTTAGCCCACTGAGCAAACTCTGGTTTAGTTTGTGTAGGTTACTACAGACTTTCACCAGACCCTGTGCTTGCAGGGCTTGGAGGCTGCTGTGCACACCCTCTGTGTGCGCTCCAGAGTCAACAGACTGGATGTGCCACCTGCAGCCAACGGCTACGTGGATTATCGCATAAGAAAGTCAACCACCACCACCGTGGGACTGGGTGAGCTGCAGGTGTGAGCAAGATCCCAGTTTCACGTTAGGGTATGTATCTTCAAGAAACGTTGCTGTAAAACATGATGCAAAGGCCCATTACAATTCCTGATGAAGAAGCAGCTGCTGCTGCGTTTTATCTATAGCCCACTAACCGTTTGGAGTTTTAGGACTCCAGCGAGCCAAGCATTGCTTTTTACAGTTTGTGGGTGGCACTAAACCTGCTTTCTGAGGCAGCACTAGAAGCCAGACCATTTCCTGCATGTTTTGTGGCATTTCTTAGGTGGCCTGAAGAGGCAAATGTGAACAAGTGACAGCAGAGATTAAGCAGAAGCCATCGCGTGCTTTTCACACAGACAGGCACTTAGCGCACCTGAAATCAAAGCAAACGTCTCTGTCAACTCGTTTCAGCCGTTTAATCCAATGAATATTAATATGGCAAATACAAGCGTTTAACGTGCCTTGCAGGTAGCCTCTCTCCCCCTTTGGAAGGTACACACGCAACAGCGCAGCCAGAGCAACCTGCGGAGGTGGCCGAGACCGCTGAGCGCCCCGTGAGGCGAGGAGGGGACACCCAGACCCCTGCGCGCTGGCCGCCGCCGGGAGCGGCCCGCACCGCG
>NW_010414218.1:0-12864 GCF_000710305.1 Buceros rhinoceros silvestris
ATATATATTTAATCTCCATAAATTTTACTAGTATTTCTTGCTACCGCTATTGGAACTATTGGAAAATAACTTTTTTGTGTGTGTTCGTAATGATTTACTTTCTAAATTTACATGTTCTCTTACTATTTTACATCCTCTTTACATATTAACAACAGCAATAACCTCACACAGGCTTAGGCATCTGTCATACACCTTCTATTTCCATCCATTTTCATCCATTTTCATGTCTGCTTGAGAGAGTGAAACAGGTCCTTCGAAGGTGAGATGCACCTGAGATGTCTACACTAGAATTAGCTGAATCATTTTAAAATAGCCCCTATTTCTCCTCAGTGCCTACAAAGGTAGTCTGTGTTGGTGTATTTTTCTAGCAGAAATTTGAACTACGAAAATATGCTGCTCTCTCTGGGAAACTTAGCAGCCGGAGCCCAGCTGCAGTGTTACCGTGTGGGAAATACTATCTCTCCTGGCCTTGTTTGTTAATTCTACCCAAAACACTCACCACGTGGGATATAATCCCTCTTAAGCAATTATAGTGCTTTAAGAGATGCATGCTGTCTGTGTAACAGAGTCACTATCCAATCACCATGTAGTCAGTCGAGTGGACAAGAGTCTATAAATTGGGATGTAATGTAAACAATAAACGGGTCTCGCTACACACCATATTGGCGTATGTGTGATTCGTCCCAGCTCCGGATACGAGCTCCGTTTCGTGTCGCGACAGTCTGGCTGAGGAGGTCAGGATGATGATGACGCTCTGAGTTCCTAAAGTTATGGAAGATTAATTCTGCCCTAATTACCAGAGTTAGTATCGCAAGTTATGATGGCAGAAGATTTGTTTTGATTTGTTACAATACAGTGCAAAGTTTTCTTGGTATTCATTCTGACAAATCTTTTAAAAGCAATTTAAGTAACTATTCAATTTGGGATCCTCAGACAAAGAACCTTAATATTTTCACTTTCACTAATTATAGTTGTTCCTCAATTTAAAATCAAAGACTAGCTTAAGAATGCTTCATTTTTTCTCTTAAGAAACTACCTTTTAATTTCTTTTATTTTTATATATTTTTGGATTACACTATAAGCCCTTGTGGGAATATACGAAACTGTTCTCATCATTGCTGATATAGCAATAAACCTGATTTTGATTTGTGGAGGTGTTGGGGTTTGGTTTGGTTTGGGGTTTGGTTTTGGTTTTGTTGTTTTGGGTTTTTTTAAAGTTTTCTTTAGTGGTTTTAATAAAGGAATTTCTGTTTTAAAAATTCATAAAGATGCGGTCAAACATAAGTCACAGATTCAGAACAACCTGGCAGTAGCATCTTGGTCATGTATTTCAGTGATTTTATTTTTAATGTAATGTCAAACCACATAAAATAAATATGTGAGAGATAAGGCACTGTGGGGAAGAACTGCAGGGAAACCAAACAAGAGAAAGGTCATTTGTAAGAGAGAAAAAAAAATCTCTCAATCTATAATCCTTCAATTTATCATTAATGTTTCTCTATTGTATCTCTGTGTATCAGCAAGAAGCGATCCCTACTGCAAAATGTGAAAAAGTGTGTGATATAGTGTGAATGTACTGCCTGGAGATAGTAAAATTATTGCAAATATACCAAGTGTCACTGACACATTAATTCCAAACCCTCGTGTCCCAAGAAAATGCATTGCTAATTAATTGCTTTTTGTGCTAAGCCTCATTACTAGGTGCAGTTATCAAAAACATCATATTCTTTCTTTTTGTGA
The DNA here is from genome assembly GCF_000710305.1 of Buceros rhinoceros silvestris. Classification (NCBI taxonomy): domain Eukaryota; kingdom Metazoa; phylum Chordata; class Aves; order Bucerotiformes; family Bucerotidae; genus Buceros; species Buceros rhinoceros. Next base: position 1,741 of record NW_010414218.1, read on the forward strand.
TTTAGGCACTTATCATATTGTACGTTGTATATTGCTATCAAGTGTCTTCAGCCTGGTAGGAATTTTAATTATCCTTATCATAACTTGACGTAGAAGACACAACAAGCAGGCAATTTGATGACATTCTGCTTTTGATCACTAATACTTGAATTTGACCTTCCACCTGACAGGTACTCTGTTCAGAACTGAAAATGTGAATAGGAATTCATCCAAAGAAGCCAGGTTTGGTTTACAGTTTTGTTTTGTTTTGATTTAATGTATTTGCCCTGTCTTCGAAACATGGTTAATTACAAAGATTAGAATTACCTAATTATCCTAATAGATTAGGGTTATGTTAACATTAACAACTTCTTTTGTCATTCATGCCTTTTTCTTAACACAGGTGTGATCAGATAGGAGGTGACTTGGCTATGAGGCTGCTCTAATAGTACTTTAACACGCTGATCTTAGGCATGAGAGGAGATGGTGGTGAGGTTAGGCAGTTATAGTTTCTCCTAGAGCAAATTTATGCTTGTCAGTGGAATACTTAATTTTTAATTCTATTCCCCAAAAGATGAGGGACCCAAACTCAAGGCATTTCCACACATCCACATTACCACACAGTGACTATCAGCAGAAAACCTGGTTTTCCAAGGCTCTGACGTGGCAAACAAGGAAGCAAGGCTACAGGCATTTTATACTACCCAGAAGTCTGATGCTCCAGGGAACTGCTCACCAAATAATGATTTTGTTCAGGTTGTCCTAGCAGTTCTGCCTCCACTGCAGTCATATTTATTTTTTGAAATTGCACAACCTTTTTTTCCTCATGCTGAAATAACAGTATGCACATGGATATCTATCAAGGTAACAAATTTGCTTTGATTCAAACATCTCAGTTAATCAGACTTTACTGCATCCAAAACCTACTGAATTTCAGGGAAACCAACTGTAAGTGCCTTTGAAAAATTCAGACTAAGCTGTTCTGCCTACTCCTTACTGTTAAACATGCAACAGTTATCAAATGTACTTTACCATTATGAAAAGCTACACAAGTATTAACTAACTAAGCCTCATGGCTCCTATATATCATGCAGATAAATGTATAATTTAATTTTTACTCTTTCCTTCTTAGTCAGGCAAATTAGTCACAAAAGTGAACATGCCTTTTACAAAAGAGTGAAGGATTCCTCGATTTTCTTAATTGATTCCAGCGCAATCACATTTCCCTATAGCTGTACTACGGAGTGGTGGTGGTGCGGGACTAAAAAGCTTCAAATGTACTATAAAAAGCAACTGTACAGTAGGAGAATTATAATGGTACTGCCTCAGATATCATGTAAACCTCAGAAAATTATTTTTTATCTCCCTGTAGACATGTTACGTGCATACTGATATACATCACAGTATTTGGACCTATACTGTGAAAAAATATTTAGTGGGAGAATATACACTGTTCTGAGCAACAGCCATGCTCATCTGAAGACCCTGATTCTTTGAAATGAATAGCCACCAAAGCTAACAATGGCTAGAAGGTGACATTTTTCCCAATGCAGCAGCATGTGTTGAAGCAAGGACTTCAGCAGTTCTCAGTGTACCTACATAAAAGGTGTTTTATGTTTTTTTTTTTAAAGTTTTTTTTTTAAAGTTTTGCAACCTTTTATTTTCAAACATGACATGTCACTTCAAATTTTTTTTTCTTCCGAAACAGAATTTCCTCTGAGTACTGACATCCAACAGAGAACTACATTATGAATACACTTAAATTAAATTAGATATTTCACCTGCATGTATTTAGCTATACGGTATGTTTCCCTGAAGAGTGGATGTGAAATGTCAGTACCTCATAGACGTCTCTGATTTGTAATTAGCCTGAATTACTCAGAGAATTCTCAAATCTTGCTAAAGTCAAGTTCAAGGACTAAAGGGTCTCAAAAAGTGGGAGAAGAATGGCAGGCAGCTTCTGAGCCCTTCCCTTAGCAGGTATTTGTCACAGGGACTATGCCACCACCACTGATTGTGAATCCCGTTTGCTCCAGTTTCACGATATAAAAAGAGCACAAAGTGTGTGTCAACGGGACAGATCTTACAGACTGGAAATGAGAGGGCGAGAGTGAGACAGAGAGAGATCTTTCATCTTGTCAATGCCTCTTCATCAATATTCAGATCACATTGCCTTCATTTCAGACCCTGCCACTCTCCTCTTCCTTTATTCTTCTTTCTTGTTCTGATTCATCTATCTCCACCGCTAAAAACAAAAGTTTCGCCTCTGCATTGACAGTTGTCTCTCTTCTTTCAGGAAATGCTCCACCATCACTGTTGCTCTCGTAAGGAACAACTTGTTGTCCCCTGTAAGAACGCCTTTGAAACAAACTGGCATTTTAAGATAAAGCAAAGCAAAACTACACATGTAAATGGAAGTTACGTTTCTTTCAGGTGCACAGAACAAAGTTATACAGGAGTGTTCTTGTAAATCTTAGTAATTGCCGATCCTCCATTTCTCATCGTCTGCAGCTTGCTTTCTGGTCTGTCACAGATCATGCTAACAATCATGCTAAAGTTGTAGCGTTTCTTTATGCTGCTTCTTATTTCAAAAGAATATTTAACAATACAAAAAGAGACAGAAGGAAGAAAATGTTTGGTCTGAGAAATCTGAATTTCAGAATATGAATAACAAAAGTTTGACAAAATTGTTTATAGATTCACATCAGGAAAAGCTGGCACCCTTATTAAGCTGCGTGAAGCCTGAAATCTGTTTATGCTGTAGAGTTGTTTGTTGCCATGTAGCATTGAAGTAGTGTACAATACTCTCCCACCGAGGCTCTCATGTTTCTCTATAGACTTGAAGACAGACACCAACTGAAACGCCTAACAGACATGTTAGAAACAGTTTTCTTTAACTCTTTTTGCTGCTGATGCCAGAGGCCCTGACATGCTGCCGTCACCCACAAAGGCATTTTTTAGTCACTTCAGACTTCAGGGAATATTGGGAAGGCTTCTGTCCTACGAAGAGCATTTTTAACCTTCCTGAAAGACTAGCAGTTCTGCTAGTATGGTTACAGGTTGTAGTGCAGGAATAAACTGATTAATAAAACCAAACTGTAGAAGTGTAACCTGTACCATTTTGAATTGACTGGTATACCCAATACAGCGCAATGTCTTTATTAACAGTGCCTGACAGACAGAACTGAAATTCAGCCCAATTTTCCTGCTTTTTCAGGATCTCTTGGCCTTCTTCCTGTTGCATTCATAATATCTGCTTACTTACACCTCTAAAAATGAGCATAGAATCAATGCAGGAATTCCTACCTGGTAGCAGTTTTGTACTCCCTTTTTAGCTGGAAGAAAACACCAATGGAAAACTAAATACCTGTGCCTTAAACCCAGGCAAGCAACATTCTTTGTCATTTGTTTACAAATTCTGTATTGCATTAATCCTACATAACGTGCACTTTCTCTTTCAATAATGCAAAACCTTCACAGTGCATATTCCATAAAAGCAAAAAACGTGGCCACGGAGAGACAGTGCAAAGAGCCAGCTGCCCCACTGCCGTGTCTCTAAGAACGGCTAGTGGAAGAAGCCTAGGCAGAGGGTGGAAGAAACAAGTGAAGCAGACTGACATCTTTCTCTGGTGTGTCCTTCCACCTTGGCCACACGTGGTTTAGGCATTTTCTGACTGGGAAGTTGCAGGCAGATTATTGTTTAATACAAAAGAGGAGCCTCTCCCACAAGAATGAACTTAATCTTTCAGAACTAATTTGTACTTTGGACTTTAAAACATCCTGAGGCAATGCATGAATTATAAAATTTACTCATTTGTTATGCATCTGTCCTGAACATGCCACATCGTAATTTCACTGGCTGCCTCCTCATTTTTGTGTAATGAAATCATTGGTCCTTACACTACTTGTAACTCTGCAGATCTTGCAGATTTCTCTTTGTATCATCTTTTGCAAACCAAACAGACCTACTGTGTTCACTTTTCTTCCATTTCTCTGAGTAAATGTTTTGTTTGCCTACTCCCTTGCTAACTACTTTGCGTAATAGTAATTACAAATTTTTGAGACAGGATGACCTAACCACATGTCATATTCAAGATCAAAGTGCACTATGGATTAATACAGTGACATGATGTTTCTTTACAGTTTTGTTTTCATTTCCTGTCCAAATCATTGTTGATGTTTTGATTGTTGGTTGAAGACTGTAAAACATTAAGCCAACATCTTTGAGAAACTTTTCTATTAATTCACATCTTACTGAATCATCTGCTGTTACCAATGATGACAAACTTCATCTTCTAATGAGTTTGAAAATACTTTTTCTTGTGGTGTTAGTGGGTTGATTCTCAACATTTTTGTCAGGGCTGAGTTACTATAGCTTTGCATTTAATTTACTACATATAATATTCAATTATTGGGCTGTGATTCTCATATTCAGTATGCTGGGTTTTTTTTTTTACTCTTACTGAGTCAAGCTAGACCTTTTGGGTTCATTCACTGAGCAAGTAACATGATGTCTTCAAACAGTGTCCTTTGTACCAACTAACATTTTTACCCTTTTGGGTGTTTTGTTTTGTTTGTTTTTTTTAACCTTCATTTTAACTAACTTCTGTGGTTTTAATTATTGCCTGTCTTTACAGTAAAGCAAACCTTCAATAAGAGAAGGTAAGGTTGTTTTGGTAACTTTTTAGCTGGATCTGCAGGGATTTGCTCCAGGAATTTGAACATGTCACAGTGATTATTGTACAGTGGCACTTAAATAATTTGCTTTTGAACTCAGTCATGTTCCACCGTAACACCTACCTAGTCCACATACAGTAACTGAGGTTTTGTATAAGTCTCTTTTATTTTTTGTTCGCCTGCATAATCTTTCCAACCTTTTTTACCACCTCCTGTCACCATCTTAGACAGATGGCTTATAGTATAGCTGTATTATTACATTCTTCCCATACAGGTATTTTAATCAAGATCTGTCATATATCTAATGAAGACCTTGAATTTTCCCTCCCTTTTTCCATTGTGTGCGTTGTCCCTGTCTTGCCCTCAGGTAAGTAATTCCCACATGAGCAGGGCATATCTGTAGGTAGAAGGCAAGGTTTCCCCATGGCATACAGATAGCAAAATGAAGCTACAAACATATTGACTACAGATAAATCCTAGTAACTTACGTTAATAACTGGGATAAACCTTTGCAGCTGCTAAATCGGGTGCACCGGTAAGCAGAAAATCAAGTGCCTCTGTGTGCACACGTGCATGCATAGGAGTGAGACAAGAAAATCAGCAACATTGAATAACAAATGTCTCTTAGGTTAATTAATTTTGACATGTATAGGTTTATTATGAGCTCTGTGAGGTAGGTAATTCACACAGCTTTGATTTTACCAAGTTCTGCTTCAGAACTTTCTAGAGGATTTTTACTCAGAAACATTAAACCAGTTAAATTTTTGCCTGTTGCTGTCAAAGTGGTTTACATCTACACAGGCAGTTCCTGGATTTGATTTTGTTTTTGTCAGTCACGCTTCTTGATGTATGAAAGTTTAGTACTTAAAGTACTTCAGGATGGAAGTAACAATACACCTCTGAGAATTCACTCATATGGAGCTGCACCTGAGTGAACACCTCACCGCCCTGCTTCTGGCAGTCCCACTGCTACGCTGACCTACTGAACTTCATGTTCTGGTTGGCTTACCTGCACCAAAGCTGCAGAAGTCATTTTAGTAGTGAGTGCTTTCAAGAGAAGACCCTGCAAAGGAAGAAAATTTGTATTGTGCACCCATTAAGTACATGATGACCACCTGAACCTCATTCATGCAAAAAGTACCAATATTGTATCTCAGAGTGACAATGGACAGGTTCTGACAGTCATCCAGGTCTGCATAACAATTTTTTATTGTGTTATGCATACCCAAGCATCTACATTGTTGGTCCCTGAGGGTACAGGGCATGACTGTCCCTGTCCAGCATCGTGGGTCCCAGACTCACCTTGGGCCTGACTCTGGCCCTTGCCTTTGCCTGGTGTTTGCCAGCTAGTGGGTCTCCATCACCTTCCTTGACCAGGCTCTGCTTGCTGCCTCCAGGCTTGGTGGGACTGAAGGGCTGATGGGGGAGGTCCCTGCCACACTGCCCTGCCACTGCTGCCTGCCCTGGTCTGCCCTGGCCTGTCCTGCCGCCTGCCACCACCTGCCCTGTGCTTGCCCTGCTGCTCTTCTCCCCGGCCTGCCCACAGGCAGCATGAAAAAATCTCGTTTCTCCTGAGAAAACCTTCGGTGACAGAGAGGCTCAGCAGGCCAGAGCAGGTGGTGGAGGATGTGTCGGGCAGTGACCCAGGCAGGGGAGAGGCACAGCGGGAAGGGAGCTGTGGCCCACAGGATCTGCTCTCCTGGCACATCTTCCCATTTTCCACCTCCTGAAACTTCTAGAATGAAAAAAGAGAAAAAATAATAGAACAACTAAAAGTCAGTTTTTCATGAAGCAGCTGGATGACTCAACAAGATTTTGATTGCTTTCTTGCTTTTTCTTTTAGTTTTGTTTAGTTTTGTTTTTTTTTTCTTTTTGGAATTCAGATCACGTTTGTATCTTAATTTCTGGCACTTTTCATATTCACGATCAGAATTTTCTCATGAAAACAAGTGAAAACCCCTGAACCGATGGCTGTCAGAAGTCTGGAGGTATATTATGTGACGCTTCCTTTTGCTTTTCATCAGGCTTGACTTTCTCACCCACTGTTGTTCAGTTCTGGCCACTGCTGGGTGTACGTTGCTGGCTGAGGTGGATTGTTCTCCTAACTCTGGTCAATCATTCTCACGCAACATATTTCCAAATAATCCTTATATTTAAAATCTCCAATTTGTGATCTTTGATTGGATAACAATAGTGTAAGACCTGCTGTAACTGCTATTGAAGTAGGAGCCTTTCTATTGACTTTATAGGAATAGGATGAGATTTATAGTGCTGAATTTTCTATAAAGTAAACAGATTCTCAAAGGAAAATAATCGCTTATTACTGCCTTCTGTTAGGTCTTCAGGAAAAAAAAAGCAGCAACTCTGAAATGAAACATACAAATCCTTTTTAATGCATGAATGCACCCTATCTTTTTAGTCTTCTCATCTTGTGATAAAGTACTATTTAATTAAATAGATGAGGTATATGTTCTAAGTAGCTTATGGATGGATAATATCTTCATTTGAGATACCCTAATGAGAGACTAGACGAACAGCAAGCAACCATTTATGCTACAAAATTAAAAATGTGCAAGAGATGAGCTTTAATTATCTTGACATTATCTTTCGCTAAATTAGGTTAAAGCAGTAAGTTGCAGGACAACCAAGCTGATTTTTTAATATATCTATCTAATTCCCTCTTCTTAAACATCAAGAATCAATGAAATGTATGTTTTGAAGGAATGGCTTTCTGAATGAAATTACCCTCCCACTCAAGTAGTAACAAGGTATTTAGCTTCTACGTGATGTCACTTTCCATCTATAGGTGCGGTAGTGTTTTGTTCAGGCCACCTACAACTGATGCCTACCCGACCTAGGAAGGCTTATTTCAGCTGCACATACAGCCAGCAAGACCCTGGCAGAACTGTGTATCAAGCAGTCTGAGCTGTCTGACATGCTCTGCACAAAGCTGCTGGATTAGTCACACAAAAATGGTACCAACAAGGAGAGCATGGTAAAACTGTAGCATTTGGGTCAACACAGCTCAGCAGCGAGTGTAGCACGCTTATGCTTATAGAAAGGTATTTGTAGTTCAGGAAAAGAAAAATATAATTGCAGCTAAGACTATAAAGAAGAGTTGTTGTGGTTAAATCTCTTAGTTATGAGACGACTATTATTCCCTGACTAGGTATGTACTCTTTAGAGCTGGGCTTCTTGGTAAAGGAAATTGCTTTTGAAATTTTCACATGACTTAGAATTATGGATTATTCTTTTTAAAACATCTGTTCTCTTGAACATTCTTGGCTGGACTTATTAAAAATATGTAATATGTAATGTATAATATTCAAAACACACAACATAAATAAGATATAATTATATATAAATCAAAAATACAAAAAATACACAGGAATTCAAGGAGTAGCAAAGAAGTTAGTTAGATAGCAGTTTTCAGGCTTTACCTTGCTCTCTCTGAAGCATTCCAAACTGCTTAGTCATGCCAAAAGTGGACAAAAAAATAGGAAGATGTTTTTTAAGAAGATCAATGCAATTGTGTTTTGAAAAGGGGAAAAGAAAAAAAAATACGGATAAAATGCTGACCTTTTGCTTTACTGAAACTGTTTGGTAATTAGATTGAGACTGCAGTTTACCGGCTTCAGATGAGCAGGGCTTCTGTGGGTGTTTTTAGTGGTGAAGTAAAGGCATATTTTGGAAATTTTTATTTCATTTTTTTCATCTAAAAACTATGTTTGTTTTCCATGCTGTTAGTTTTATATCATATCATAGTTCTATTATATGTGTACACTAAGCAAGAGAATGTGCAAGTGCTGGTGTTTTGTGTTACTTAGCCTCTTTCTCCCATTGCATTTATTAAAAAGTGGGAAATAAATATAGAATCAGAAACATTATTTAATACCTGAAGTCCACCGGTATGTAGCGAGAAGCCAAGACCTGCCGGTCTTTAGAACCTCCAGACAGACTTGCCAGCAAGGTGAGCATGAGGCCAGAAAGTTTTGAAGGACACCCTGCAGTTAAGGGATGGTATTAGCTCTTGGGTACTACCCATTTGAGCAGATTGATTTTACCAGCTGAAAGCATTCCACATGATGTTAGCACTCTTCAGAGGCATATACTCTGTCAGACCTTTCATTTTAAATATGTATTACTTTTAGTAAAGGTAGTTTACTTTGACTGCACTGTTTCACTTTCCTTGATACCCATTAAATGGGATAATCCTTTTAAAGTCACTTACCGAAGTACAGATGAGGATATGGTGTATGCCTCTTCCTTACTTCAGGGGACACAATGCCTCAAGATCATACACACAGTCTAGGTACAAGATGCACTACTCATTCATATTAACCCATTCAATATGCACTGAATGCCACAGAATTACATCAATGTTTAGAAAACGGGTAAGTTTTTGCTTCTATCTTTGGCGAAATATCATGAAAACACTCAAGTCATGATGAGGACAAAGGTGATCTCCTTCTGTATTATGGACAACATACTTATTAATGGGAGGATAAAGCCAAATAGAGATTTAGGATGTGGCTGAGAAAAAAAAAAAAAAAAAAAAAAAAAAAAAAAAACCAAAATATTTTATACTTGTGTCCATAAAACTGCATTGCAACAACAACTTCAATAACTGAGAAATGAACTGAATACAGTTTCCTTAACCCATGAATGAATTTAACCTAAGAACACAGGGAGTTACATTCTGTAGGTGAGAATGGTCTACAGCTTTTCTGTCTTACTAGTCTGTTTTCAGCCATTTTAACAATTACATTTTATTTTGTTCACATCTTGTGGCTTCCTCCATTTCTTATTTTCCCTCTGTCATGCCAGACCCTTAATCAGCCTCTCTGGGAACTTATATAGCTCCCAGGACCACTGTCTACAAACACATCACAAACATTAATGCCTTTTTATCTTCATTTTACCCTTGTGAATAAGAACACTGTTAACTAACATTATACAGAGAAAGAACAAAAGGGCAGAGAGATTAAATGACTTGCCTATCAGTGGAAGAAAATTTTGTTAAACATCAGGAACTGAAGGCAAGTGCCTGGCTGATGTGTCAATCCCCAGCACCTCTCTCCTAATCACTGTCTGCTGCAGAGCACAAACAGCCTTGAGCGCTCACTGTTCTGTCCGAGCATGAATAAGACTCTTGGTGTCATACACTGGAGGTGCCTGTGCTGGGAGTCCGCTATTGCTCCTCGATGCTGAGAAAGCAGCTTACCCAAGGGGATAATGATGAGAATCAGTCGGGAGCCCCTCTCCCTTTCCCTCCCTCAACCAGCTAAGTCGGCTGGGCTTCTAGCACCCAAACCAGCTCTCTGAAGTAGATAGTATGAGTCATTTAGCTAACTTAGAAGTCCCTGCACTGATCCACAAAGAGAATTCCATAAAGTTTTTCAAGTCTCTTTTACCCACCCACACAGAGGGATCACTCATCATAGTAGTTTCTGAATGCCTGGTTTTACCAGTCATATTAATTCCCGTGTTTTAAAACTGAATTTTGACTACTCACTGTTGCATCCTTTTCCATTTTTTTTCTATTTTTTTTTTAATCCAACACGAAGAATGTTATTCTGTTTTCATAAGGAAAGGTGGGGTTTGAGTAAGTTCTATGAATTCAGCAGCAGCTTCCACCTCCCCTCAACCCACTGACTCGCCATGGCACATTATCTGCCTATTGATAATCCTTTATCATGTTCCATTACAAAATCACACTTTCCCACGTGCTGCTTTTCCCTCTTCTCTTGTAAGATGCTGCGGGTTTAACAACTGCAGCAAGATTCTTCTCTATGGTGCTACAGGGAAATCAGGGTGGATCTTGTGGTAACTGAATGTTGCCTAGTCTCTTTGTCCCTCTTTTGGAAGTGCCATTTCCACAGACATAAACAGAAAAAATAACTATGTGTTTACGCCCCACAGGATGGTTCCTAACAGTCTGGAATGCCTCTGATCAACCGTCTGCCAACTTTGTTCAGGTCTTCCTGTGAGCCTGCCCCTGCGAGGCAGCTGCTGGGGAAGGGGGGGTGTTTACTCTCCTGCACCTTCGTGCAGGAATGTGATCAAATTTATTTAGAGTTACATTTTGTAGAACATTTGTTCAATATTACAAACATCTGCAAATGACTATTTATTTCACGAAGTAATTAACATTCCTAATTAGGTGCACCTTGCAGCTGCTGTTAATCCTAATTGGTGATAATGCAGTTACATTTTGATACAGATCTTCAGAAAACTTACAGAGAAGGGAAAAAAAGAAAAGGAAAAAAAATCCAAAGAGAAGGAAATAAAACTGTTCCCACACAGTTCAGAGAGTTCGCACAAAGAAGATCCCATGGCAACAGCGAGGCCCACAGTTTGCCTTATAAAAATCCAAGAATAGATAATGTATCATCTCTCCTAAAACAACACTTCGCTTCGGAAACCGGAGGGGAAGGAGGAAAAAAAATAATAAACCACAAAAGGAGA
>NW_010414219.1:0-564 GCF_000710305.1 Buceros rhinoceros silvestris
CCCCCCCCTCAGCAGGATGCTTTCTATCAGGTAGCAGCAAATGGTGTGTTGGCTGCTGGCTTCAGTAGGGAGTGACTGTGCAGACTGTTCATATGAGTAACACCAAAGAAGTGCACAAACATCTTTTGCTCGTCTCGCCTTCCCCCCTCCACCTCCTCTCCTGAGATTTCGGTTTAAAGCAATCATTTATTTGTATTTGAAAATTAGATCTGGTGTAATAAATACATTTATTTAAAGCAAACAAACAAAAAAGTCTTATTTTTGAAACACTTCTAATTTTTCTAACAGTCATAGAAAACATCAAACACTTCAAAAAGTCAAGTTCATACTAACAGATAAGCAGGTAAGAGTATTTTACATGATGACTCTGTTCTACTACAATGATAAAGCCATGAAGATGCCAGATATAGCTTGAACTTGATTTCATTAGGAATGAAGAAACATTGTACGTAAAATTATGTAGTAGCTAATACTGCATTAATAGCAAACATCGCGATTTTTATACTAGAAACCGAACTTTTGCTATACAGCAAGCCTCATTCATTCCAAAGGTAACAATATCCC
>NW_010414220.1:0-5911 GCF_000710305.1 Buceros rhinoceros silvestris
GGCGGAAATCAGGACTGAAGCTCTCTGAGGCCAAAGCACTGATTTTTGCCGAGGCGTATCCACACATCCACACCTTGGTGCGCCCCGTGCAGCAGCACCCACACCACCAGGCAGCTGCAGCCCCAGGATTCACATTGCCAACAGCCCACCGCCACCCTCCTCAAACATCTCTCTCCCTGCTCTAGCAAGGCACACTTCAGCGTATGCTCATCGTAAGGTTGAATTTGTGGGTTCCGTAGTTACGCACAAGGGCGAGGCTATCTGCACCTCTCGCCCAGAGACAGTGTCTTAAATAGGGCAGGGCCTTTCCCGAAGCAGTCCAGGAAAAGTCCACTAAAGGGAAGGATCAGGAAAGAAATCAGGAACGGCACAGACCAGTAATCTGCAGCATAACTGAAAGGTGGTGAAAAGACGTCCCTTTTGGGGGCTGTTGAGGAAGCTAGTATCCAACAGCGAGGTGGATTTTAGCGCCTACCTGCTGCTAACCAGTGGATCTGTTGGCAGATGCAGCGCTGCTACACTTCACGCACTCCTCTGCCCTCTCTACCTAGGACTCCTTCAGCCTGACTTCCAAATACCGTTTAAGAATGCCAGGCGAGCACATAAACCACCTCTGTTCCGTGGCTGAATGCAGCAGAAAATTTATTAATGGAAAAAGAAGAAATGCAAAACGAAGATCATCCCTGGCCATAGCCTGTGCGAAATGTAACTTGCAGTAACACAGCCCTGAGAGGCACTAGCAACCAAACACGCTGGCGTGTTACGGCATCCTCCCAACTTGTATAAAAGCTGCTTTATTGCTGATCTCGGTTTACTCTATTTCCAGGCATAACTGAATTGTGGGGTTTTTTCATGGGTCATCTGGCCTCCCCAGTAAGTGTTCTGGGCCATCATTAGCGCTGGGTAAGGCAAAGCTCTTTTTTTTTTTCTTTCTTCTTTTTTGCAGAGCTTCTTTCTAGCCTTTTACCAGCTGATCTGCAGAAGGTACAGAATGATGCGCAGTGCCTCTCCTGAAAGAGTCCGTGGATAACAAACTGCTGCTTCTTCCTCTTGGAGCAATGAGTCAGGGTGGACAGTATTCCCAGCACTGAGCTCTCTCCCAAGACCCAACTCCCTCAGCTCATCCAAGCCTCCCCCTTGCACCCTAAAAGCAACATCGGGAAGAAAATAAGCTCATATACAAAACCCACTTGCAAGTTCAGATCATGAAGAAGTTTCTGGGTGAAAAAACAAGTCAGAATGACAGTCTTTGTAAGCAAAACTTCTTCCTTCCAGTTCCTCCAGCTTCACCTGCTTCCCATGCTTGACACAGCGAAAAATCCCATGAGAAGCTCATCTATTCATACCCAGGAACTGCTCGTGTTACTAATGTGCATAATCTGGATGCGAACAAAATCACGAAGACATTAGTGCATTCTTGAACCACATCCTGTCGTATTCATTGCGGGAAGCACGGAAAAGAAGCATCAACTTTTATGCAAAAAGCTGATGTCTTTTATCCGCGCTGCATGCAGCGAGCATGGAATATACTAAGTTTGCAAGGAAATTCAGAGTTACCCAATTTGTTTGTCAGGACCCTCTAGTAATGTGGGAAAAGGGAATTATTAATAAAAATGTTCAGAATGTTGTGGTTAAGGTAAGAACAGGGCAGGTCTCTCTGCTTCTGCAGCTGCAGAAGGACTAGTCGATACATATGGAAAAGCACCATCAGGGAGAACAGCAGCTTAAAGAAGAGGAATAGTGGTGTGAATCTGGTGGTGAAACAAAGGAGGGAAATGGAAACTCTAATGAGAGGATGGAGGCAGAAAATTTCAGAGAATTGGATGTCAATTCACGACGCAGTTCCAGCACTTTTCTTTCCCTTCTCTGTGCCCTTCCAGTCTGCCACTGTGGCCCTCTGGCCATCATCACGTTCTTGAATTTACAGACAACATCCACCAACAAGCCTTCGATGAGGGGGGAGGACACCAGTTTCATTCGCTTTCCTTTGCACCTGCTCCAGGACTGAGGAAGAGTCTCAGCTCACCTGACAGTTCATTGCTTAGGAACCCACCAGCCCAAACCTCAGTATTATTTCTGGAATACCCTTAAAGCTTACAACCAGCATGGAGATGTAGAAGTAATTGCAAAAGTAATTAATTGCTGCACAAGCCTGCTTAGTGCCAGGGGCCTGCTAAGAAATCTATAATCATCACTCAGAGTGACAAAAACAAGTTTCTGGGTGGAAGCTGCCCCTGCCACCCTGATGCTCTGCAGCTCACAAACAGGTAGCTCCAGGTCATGCCAAACGGACTGGACTCTCTTCTGGCCGCCTCTGACTTCATTGCGCCCAAGTCCCAGCTTCTGCACTTGCAAAGCAATTGTGGAGGAAGATGCAAGGGAAAAATAGCATAAGGGAAAAACAGCCTCTGTTCACACCCTTCCATTTAAGAGGCCCAGAGCTATTTGTAATCGCTAGTCACTGTCACCGCTCTGGAAAAGAACCTGTCTCTGATTCACGATCTGTATCTCTTGGCAGCAGCTTCTACAGCAGCACAAGGCAGAAACAAAGAAGCCGCGTTTCAGATCTGCCCATTGCAGAGATACAAAGTTTGGACCCAGATCCAAATATCTGCCTGCAAAATCACGACTCCAAGCCCACTGGCTGGTCTAATTTTGGATTAAAACTCCAAGGTTTGTCCTCTCCTAGAGGATGTAACATTCCACTCATTAGATAGAGCCTTAGCAATTGGTCTGAGCGGAGATTTCACAACGGCTGTGTGATGATTAACTGGAGGATCAGAGATGAAAGGTGGGAAAGAACTGTTAGATCACTGCAGCCCTTTGGCAGTTGCAGTTGTTCTCTGCAGCATCTCTCTCCCCACACCATGTTCAGGCTAGTTTTCAGTGGCTCAAGCAAAAGCCCTCCCAGTTTCTTTCTGGAGGCTGTTCCACACTCAACAGATCTTGCTGATATTTTCTTGATATTTAATTTCACCTTGCTCCACTCTATAGCCAAGAGTCACCTTAAACAGTCCTATTTCTGTCTTGCTTGTCTTGTCTTTTCTGCCCTTATGTCACGTCATCAATTCCCATCTCTTTCTGTTTGCCATCATTTCCCAGGATCAAGACCAGCAGAGAGTAAATAGCACATTTCCGTGTACGCTGTGCCCTTTCCACCCTCCGTTGAACCAATCGAGTCTTTCTTTGGACGGATGATATTGAATTTCCGCAGTTCGACTTGTGTCATTTCCTGCTCCTGATTTTTACTCTCCACGAGGTGCCAGCATGACTGAGAGCAGGACCCACCGATTAATGGGATGTAAAGATCCAAGAAAGGCTTTCTCGAGATAATTGGTTTTGACAGCTTAGTACCACAGGAGATAGGGGCAGGCTTGACCTGAGGCCACACGGACAGCTTGAGGTCAGTTCTTGCTCCGAGTTGGATCCTTAGGGTTTTTACTCCACGTCCCAGGTTTAGGCAGAAAGCCCTGCAGCTGGTGACGATGAAAGGAAGTTTGATTCCGTCGTAATGTACAAAGCAGCGCGCTGCATCTTGCTTCAGTCTGAGGCCCGGAAAAATACGTTCCTCTCTTCAAGTCACGTTAATGGAATATTTTCTGCTGGATCAGGATCAAACATTTTAAGGTAGACAGTGTCTAATACGGAGAAGGATGTGGGATGAACAGATGCCAGAGCGAACAGTCCTAATGACCCTTGTTTTAAAGAGCCCAGAGACAAGACAGAACAAGGCGAGGGCTCCAGGAAACGGCCCGGCGAATGTGCACGCACACGCGTGTCCTCTGACAAACTACACCCAAGCCTCCCTCCGGCACACCGAGCAGAGCCTACTGCTGCCTGCAGGCAGCTGGCTTCGGAGACGCTTCAGGAGGAGGTTCAGAGGGAGCGGCAGCTACACGGCTACACACAGAGCTTTACCTCCAAGAGCTACCGCGAACGCGAGCGTCTGGTGTTGATCCCAGCGCTTCTGAATGTTCCGAATTCCCTGCTTACTGAAGGGTGAAATTAGACTCACGCTCACAACTTCCAGCTTGTGGCAAGCAGCTCAGAGCAGGTAGCAGAGGGTATGGTGTGCAGAGGATAAAAAAAGACAACGGTGGGTGCAGAGAAACATATTCCAGCAACACACTTTGTTGTGTTTGTTTGTTGAAGTTCAGGCTGGGAGTTTGCATACGGAAATTCTTTATGAAGGTATTGTCTTATTAACAACCCGAATTGCACGCTTAGGAGACTGCAGCAGTTAGGGAGAGGTAAATGAGCTCTGTCGAAACAGGAACAGCTCTAAGTGATTCCCCAAAGCAGGATCAGGGCACGCACCATGGCAGACTTCCTCCACATTCTGGCACTGGCTAGGGAAATTACAGAGGTGTTGCTCTTCTGCTTCAAAGCAGAGGGTCTGGCAGCGGTTCTTGTCTAATGATGTGGAGTTTGGAAGAATGCAAGTCAAAGCAGTGCTGATGCAAAATGAAAAAAAAAAGTTAAGGATGTAGTTCAGACACCAGCCTCCCAGGTTCAAAGGCACGAGAGATAATGTGCTCATGTCCCTTCAACAGCCTCTGAGCATCAGAGAGATGCTCAGAGCAGGGGCGGAAGGTGACCGATGGGGTTACCTACAGTGGAGTGCTGCTCCCAAGATGCATCTTCCTTTTGGAGCACTTTTGGTGCCATGTAGCTGCACTTCTGGGAGCCCCAGCAAGACTACAGTTCTTCTCCAGCCAGCCACACCGAGAGCCATAAGGCAGCTGTTTCTTCCCAGTTAGTCTCAGACATCAGAAGATCTTTTGAGCAGAATCTGCATGTCCCAGGTAAGTCAGGAGCTAAGACAAATGCAAGGGCAAATGGACAGTCAGAGGAGACTGTCCACACCCAGGGCTGGAGCATCGATGTCCTTCATGCTGCGCAGATACGGCTGCCACCAAGTGATTCTAGATACCTGCCATTCCTTGAAGGCGTCAGACCTGGCATGCAGATACAACTACAGAAAGTCCACACACAGAGCTCTCTGATCCTTCTGATCTTCTCCTGTTTCTGAGGGGGGGTTATGTCTTACAGAACTCTGCAGTATACTTCTGGCGCGGAGGAAGTACAGAGGGTCTGGCAAGCATCAAGGGTTTAAAGTGCTGCAGCCAGCTGCTCTTGCTGACCCCAGAAACCTCTCAATCCTGCTTGATTTCTGTTTCCTCAGTCCAGATCTGTGAGGAGGAAGAAATAGCAAGGCACCCCCGGCACTGTTATGGTATGTGGCCCAGCAGATCTCCTCTGAGGAGCCTTGCCCAGGGGTCTGCTCCCATGCTGGGTTACCGATCGCGCCGGAGGGGTACGCGCCCATCCTCTGCCAAGCCTGGCATGTTGTGCTCAAATTGACCACGCTGCTTAGGAAAGACTGAAATTAGGATGAGAGAAGCATAGAGCCTGTTTTTCCATGTAAGTGGTGTGACCTGTGGAAAACAGACACTGGCACTGGACATGGTTGATGAAGATACACGGTCGTTACAGAAAGGAACAAGCCATTTTCTGAAGCCACGGTAGAAACAGTCTGAGAGAAAACAGACCCGATGGTGCCTCTGCAAGACCCAGAGTAAGCGCCATTGCAGAGCTCAGATTTTCTCACTCGTGGGGCACGCTGCATTTATTATGGACAGAGGAGGCTGTCTCAGGGTCTGTGGTTGCGAGGACAACAGCCCCACACCCCCAAACCTGCAGGGAGCTTCTCCGAGATTCTTGCCCTTTCAGCTCCTGCTTTTTTCAATTTCATTAGTGCTCCCGCGTGGTGTTTCCTGCTCCCGGGCTGCAAAGCAGTATTCTCTGCTGTAAAAAGAAACAATCTGCGTTTTCCTTTTTTTATTTCCTTCCCCACCCCCGAAATGAATGGATGTAAAGCATCACCCAGTGACGCTCCCTACTGCTGAAC
>NW_010414220.1:5991-13712 GCF_000710305.1 Buceros rhinoceros silvestris
CTGATCCCATCAGCCCCTTTGTGTTTTCATGGGCATATTTTTCCTTATAAAAACCAATTCCGTCTTCTCCACTGCTACGTGAAAGGCTCCAACAAATGTCAGAAAACTGACTGACAGACTGCACAGGCAAAGCGGAGAACCTGACTGTGTTCAGGGGCTGTCAAGTGCACAAAGTAAACAAAAGAATAGATCTATGTAATTTTTCCTCGCTAATCTCTTTTAACTACAACTCTTATTTGAGACGTTACTTGTGAAGGAAACGCAATGTCAGTGTGTTTTAAATGTAAAAAGTCTCATTAGTTTTGACAAATACGTTTCTCTGATAAAATTTATTAGAGCTATCAGAGGCATAAAGCCTAAACAACGTTGTGTTTTTGGTAACCGTTTGAAGGTTATTAGCTTCCTAAAACTACCACAACCATCGAAGAACCACAGTGTGTCACTGGTTTTGTCCATCCCCAAAGCCCACCTCCGGTTCTTCCCCCAAGCTACCTCCGTTAGAGGCGCAGCACCCTTCCTATCCCACGCACAACCAGGACAAAGTCCTCTTTGCTCAACTTGCATCTTGCTGCTCGACGAGACTGTGCTGAATACAAATATCTGGGTGAAGTACAGGCAGGTTTTACAGAAATCACCACCCCCCCGAGTGACAGAGCTTACACAGCTCCCCGCTGCAATACAGGCTGCCTGCAGGGCTGGCAGAGCCGCCCTCCTAGAGATGGGATTTACGCTCCTGCCCTGCCAGGGACTCTCAATCCAAGGGAGCAAGAGAAACAGTTACATATGTGGGTTAGATTTTAAATCCCTCTCTCTGACAGCATGATGCAGCTCCTGCTGCAAGCGCGTCTGACAGACATTGGACCCAGGGGAGAATCAGCTTTGAAAAACCTTCCCCAGGATATTTTTGCTCCTTTTACTGCATTCCCTACATTTCTTCTAACTCCTGGGGTGGATAATTTTTCCTCAGCCAAAAACCAGACAAAAGCAGGGAAAAAAAGGGAGGAGAGAGGTACGCTGTGGCGTGGGCAGCCAGACCGCAGGTGGGCATGGGGCATGTAAGCGACACAAAACAGCCAATTTTACACGAGCCGGGGAAGGGAGTCTGGGTTTTGCAGATACCACAGGCTGCAGCGTGCCCTGTCCGGCCTCTGCTGCAGGGCAGGAGCAGATACGTGGGGCAGCTTTGCTTTAAGCAAGGCAAGAGAGGAGCGCACCATGCCTGGGAGTGCTCGGGGAAGGCAGTGGGGCAGGGAGAGAAGCTGTCCACGGGGTTTGTAGCCTCTTGCGTAACTAAACCGGTACAAATCACCAATGCCCCCGCAGCGCAGCTTTACCGTTTGCTAATGACAACAAAGTAAAACATGAAGTGTTTGCACCCACAGCCTTCTCCTTGGTAACCCACCGCCCATCCACGGTCCTTCCACCTCTGGGCCAAGAGGGGCAGAAAGCAGCTGCCAGGGAGGTTGGGGCCATCCATCACCTCTCCGCTGGCCCAAGAGCATGTACCCCACACAGCCCAGTCCATCAGCTCCTGCACACCGGGGAAAAACGCACCCCTTGGACCCTCCCACCAGCCAGGAAGAACACCGATGGCCACCAGCACCTGGTTTGAGATGGCTGCACTTGCAGCAAGACCACTCTCGAAAGACTGAGGATTTCTCTCTTTGCAATTAGAGTATTCAGATTGGTTTGGCTTTAAAGGTAGGGGAACTATTTATTCACATTTTATTTGTGTTTTTCTGGTTCTACCTGGCATTCCGATTTAGCTAACATGCAACCAAACGTGTCAAAGTATCTGAAGGCTCGAAATGCACAATGCAATACTATAATATAGCTCTTTGTTATGCTAATTATTTCTTCCCAGCTGCTCCAGCAACGAGCGCCAGCCCGACCTATCAAAGGGGAACAAAACCTCTCGGCGAGCTCTCTGCTGCAAGGCCCCTCACCTCCGCGCTCCAGGGGCTGGGGCTGTGTCTCTTCCGGCACCTGTAAACCACGCCGGGGGGAGGAAACCGAACCAATTTAATATTGCAGCTCCACCGCCACTGGGAACATGAGCTAGGAATTAAAAAGTGATACCCTCTTGACAGTCAGGTTGCCATGATTTACATTTTTCTCTCGGGTCCCCTCCCCCTCCACATGCATCTTCTCAGCACTTCTGAGCAAAGGGGGAAAATGAGGCAGTGTGGGAAAACATCCAGTCAAACCTCAGAGGCTCCGCCGAGGTTCTGAGTCTGGCACCAACCAGGGTAGCGCTGTGTGATCACGAAGGAATTTTAGTGCATGGGTGTCAGATCCATGACAGCCAGAAAATGCTGTGGTTGCATTATTTAAATTGAAATTAAGTTTCCAAATTAGAACTGGGGAAAAAAAAAGTTTCATATATTCAAAATTAAAAGAATAAAATTATCAGCCTGGTTGTCTTTCTATTATTTATGTTGACGTTCAGTTAAAAGAGAGTTTGTCTTTTCCCTGTGTTTCCAGAGCCTAGAAAGATATTTTATTGATAGCAGATGGAAATATTCAAAGGGAAAAAGGAGCTTTGGCAGCTGGGAAGGGACTACCGGGGGCCACCGGCAGCTTGAGAGGCTCAGAAGACCACTGGGAACGTGGGGCCGGCTTGTTAGCCGAATATCTTCTTTATAATGGTCACTAGTGAAATACCTCCGAAGCTGACATTACACTGCCATCCTTAAGCCTCAGAATTAGCCAACGGGTGGCTAAATCCATACAATGAAAACCCGCGTCTCAGCCTGCACACCGAGTACGGAAAATGATCCGACAGCAGCTCACGCCCTACTCACGTCCTCCGACTTCCTTCATGACTGCGATGACTATACAGGGTATTTTACACTTCCGGTACTGGAGCAATTCTGCTCCAAAGGCACGTTGCAGGACAGCATTAACACTACCCACCTTACTTCTCACAGCAAACACAAAATGAATTTTGCCACTATTACACGCGTTAGTCCGCTGGTTAACCAGTATCCAGTCTGTCACACAGCCCAAGGGGTCAGGGAAGAAAGAATCTACGTTCGGCCTCCACAGGTAACGTGGGCTGCTCGAGATTTAAAAATTAGTCAAACTGCCCTTTTAGGATAATAATACTAATAGAAATTGAGAAGTGCAGGCTGCCTAGGTAATAGCTGTGGAGACTCACAGAAGATAAATTGGAGGAAAACATCCTGTTGAAAGTACCTCACACTTACAGAGGAGCAACGCTTAACGAACGCGCCCTGTCTGAGGGTTTGTGATCTAAAGGGCAAGTGCGCTTTGAGACAAAGCCCTGCTACCTTCTTCAAAGGAATAAATGGCCCCATGGCAGGCGCAGGGCTGAGAGAATGGGGCCGGTAGGTGGGGTCTACTCATAGAAATAAGTACGAGGATTTCACCCTGAAAGAGCAATGGAGGGAGGCAAAACTTTAAAAATTTACAGGGTTTTTCAGGGTGGATGAAGAGTAGATTTACGTGTGTATTGAGAGACAGAAGTGATTTTGGAGTTCGAGAATAAAACTGGATTTGAAAATAATCTGCTGCTTGACTCCAGCTCCCACTGCCAGAGGATCCCCTAACTAAAGGGGTAACCATGGAGTAGCCAGTCCCAGACTGCATGGAGCGGAGGAAAGGTATTGCCCTTTGAAACTTGTTCTAATTAAGAACATGAGGTGAGAGGAAAAGACAAAATCAACAAGAACCGAAGGAGAGGCTGGTCAGCTGCTACCACCAGGTGCTTCTCCAAAAATCAACGGCACAGCATCAACTCGTGCCAGCTGAGGCATGACATCACCAGTCACCTGGCTGCAAGAAGTCATCAGCCAACAACCTGCCTGTCACAGTTCTCAAGTGAAAACGCGCTGTTACGACTATAAGGTGGTGAGGGGACAGTAGCAGCAATGCTGTGGGGTCCCTCTGAGCTTCTGGAGACATGCAGCCATGACAGCTACAGGCCTACAGTTTCTCCTGGAGGAGGCCACCAACCTCTGCCACTCTGTCACCCTCCTTTGCACTGCCAGAGCTTTTAGATGTTTCAGGAGGCAGACACAGCCCAAGAATGGAAAGATGAGCCCGGGGGGTTATTCCACGGGGAGAGCACCGCTGCAGGAGGGAGCACTGAACGGACTAACCCTGAGCAGGCAGGCCATCTATCTCCTTTCTGCAACCCTGGTATGACAGATGAGATGCTCTCTGCAGTAAACTGGAGGACGATGCTGTATTGAGTCAGAAGAATTACTAGCCATGGAAGAGAACTTCATTTTCCAATTCAGCATCTCCCTCTTTTGGGACTGCTGTTGGGTTTGGAGGTTTTATTCACTCAGCGTGCATATTTCTGAGCATTCACAGACCACCCATCTGCAACTTCTCTTTGCACTCCCTACATTCCTCAGAGGGGAACTTCAAAACAGAGATGAAAAGTTAGCATACTTGCTTACCTGGCCTTTAGGCTGGATCTGGCAAGAAAGCTTTCCATACTTCCCAGTCCACACCACTCTTGCAAAGCTGAGGAACTGAAACTCCACCTTCCCCAAAGCACCCTCACTTCCTTGCGATGACTTGAAGACTAGGGAGAGCAACAACAGGCCAACTACGGCCCCAAATGCAACCGTTTTCACCTGATTACTCCCCTAGAGTTTAACCTGACCTTCCACATCTGACCCCAGGCCCCCTGACGTGGAAAACCACTGAGCTCAAACAGCAAATTCAGGCTGGTCTTACAGCCACAGCTGCTTTGCTTCGTGCTGTCTGCGGAGAGCCAAGGGGAGCGAAGGTCTTCTCTTCACACCCCAGGGCTGGTCCGTGCTCAGTTCCCGGTGCAGACCAGGCTGGCCAGGTACACCTCACGTTAGCAGCCTTCAGCTGAGCAGGACGAACGGCTGCAAAGGCACTCGGCACCCTGCCACGGCTGGGTTTACATTAGAGAAAATGGACCTCACAGAGACAGTTTGCAAACACCGCAAGACGAACTTTTGTAAACTCCCTCGGTTTAGTCATCTTTCCCCATCTGTCAGAGAAGTTAAAGTGAGATTGAGAAAACACAGGAAATTACTGTGTATTCCAAGCAGTCGTGAGTGAGCGGTTTGGCTGTTACACGGGATGCCTTGTGGAAGATTCACATCTCCTAACATTTCCAGCGAGATCCTCTGCAGCACTTCCCTGGCTGCGATCTTTCAGCAGGCTCTGCACACCCTGCCAGGAAAAGCCTCTGGGGTGCTTTGTGCAGCTGCAGAAAAGCTCCTTCCAGTACTGAGGAGCCCAACAGGTTACCTCCAGAAAGCCAGGGCAGCCCCTTTCTTCGAGGTCACAAAGCGAGGGACAGGCAATGGGAACGGTCAGGTCCTTTGGGGAGACGTATGTGTGAGAGTTACATTCACCGCATAAAAGAGCAGATGAAATCCTTTACCCCATGGTAGTTGACACCTTCCTCTGATGTGACTGACCGGCTCTTCTTGTGATAAAACTTAGGATACTTATTTTATTGAGGTTCCTGGCATAAGTAAACAGCAATTGCCTTTGCTGCACCTCTGGCTACAGCTTTTATCTCAAGGCAATGGAAGGGCACGAGTTGAACAAAGGCTAGAAAACGCCTTCACATCTCTGCTTCAGCCATAGCCCTGTCATCACCAGACACTGCCACGGCGGCAATATGAGATACCAGCAGCTCCAAAGACCGTTTAACTGGGCGGGACACAACCGGCATGGTCCTCCAGCAGGGCCACAAAGCAGCCAAGACGCTGCTGGAATTCCCCTTTAGATCATGCTGTGCCTCAGAACCAGCTCCCTGCTTCCCCTGCCCACACCCGAATCACAGGATTTCACTGAAGGGTGGTGGCACCCAGCACACCACCCCGGCAGCACGCTGTGGCCTTCAGGAAAAGGACAGTCAGTAGGTGAGAGGCATAAAAGGAGGATGGAGGGCGCACAGGAAGATGAAATGGGGAAAAAACAGTCGCTTTACCACAATTTTGCTTTGGGGTGTAGCACCTTCGGGGCTGAAAGCAGCACTTCATTTCTGCGGCTTTTCTCTGTGGAGCAGCTGCTCCGCTGGCCTTGCGCGCCGGTGCCAGCTGAGGCTATTCGAGGGCCGTGGATGCTTCAGTAACCGTCTTAAGCTGTTTCAACAGATTAGCTAATCCAGTAAAAACAGCAAAATTTTACCAAAAGTATTAAGTATATATGAAGCACAATGGTATTACGCCACGTGTTTTGAAAAAGGAACATGATTATTTTAACTCCGACGGACTATGCACTTCCAAGGGAAATGTATTACCTGGTGGAAAGTGACGCTGAAGGTACAATGACCCTTCTGTTCTCAGCACAGTAAGCCAGACCTGACAACAGAAACATCTTTTCCTGGCTGTTCTCCATGTATTATTGAAGTACCATCATCAGCCTGCTGAAAGACACTGCACTTTACAGTCTCACGCTCTGGGAGCAAAGTAAGTATCTTACGACGGAGAGGAAAACCATCTCCCTAGAGAGAAGCTCTTCTGTTCACTTCTTCCAGCCAGGTAGGGCAGGATCAAGTTCAGGAACATTCATTTAGCAGTTGTGCGTGGGACAGACGGATGAAAGGCATTGGAGTAATATCGGAAAACTGTTTCTTGGAAATTTATGACACTAGCAAAATGTCCTCAGTACTGGAGGATGCAGTGGGGAAAAGGCCTACCAGGTTTATGCTCCTGACATGCCCTAAATCCAACCCAAATTTAAACCATCGAATCCAGTCAGCCAAGCCCAGGCTGGAAATCCTACCAAGGTCTACTGCGTTTCTGGCAGTTGGATGAAAGTGTTTCCAACTCCCTCTTCTAATATGAAAAACCTCGGTCTCTTCTGAAGCAAAGAGGATAACTCAGTGGGCTCCCGAGTCCAATACATCTACTTGCAGGATCTGCTATTGGTTTGTGAGGCGGGGACTGGAGGAAGACACAAAAGGCCACTTATCCTTAGGCAACCTTCATCAGATGGCATTTCATCCCTTACAGACCCTGACGACACTCAGGAACTGTCCAGAGCTGTAACAGGTTAATTTCTAGGTGTCCCTGGAACCTGCTAGGAGAAGCTGTTCAAGAGGCCAGAGTAGACCGAGTTCTGCTGATCCATCACTTCAGCTGCTGCAATTTCAGCTCAGAAGACTCTGCAATGGGTTATACGTGCAGGCTTGTTCTTGAAGACCAAGGAGCCCCTTAGGGTCAAAAGATCTTTCAGCCCCCCCAAAAGTGTTAGCTGATTTGTGGCTTTGGCAGTATTTGGCCAGGCGTTTTTCTTGGCCATAAGTGCAAGTCCACAGAGAAGTCTGTTGCTTCTCAGTCCGCCCTCGGGCTGTCCTAAAGGCTCCTCAAATCCCAAGAAGGCTGAGCTCTGTCGCAGGCTCAGCTCAAGGTGTGCAGTCAGCAGCAGCAGGGAGCAGCTGATTAAATGGCATTTCCTTGGTGAGGGAGGGGAACATGGGGGAAAGGAGCCAGCAGCCATCGGAGATGTAAAATTAAAATGAATTTTGGTCATTTTAATAAATATATATCAAGGAAATTTCACTTTACTACAACAACACATTAGTATACAAGCATCTAATATTTAAGCTTAAAACATCAAGTGTTTATCAAATGTTGGAAAAGAGCAGACATTACTAGACTATCTGGGTATAACACAAGAAAAATCAGTTTTTTTAAAAAATTGGTCCTTGTGGACAAATGTCTAAATGATGATCCTACTCATACACTGTATGA
>NW_010414221.1:0-10487 GCF_000710305.1 Buceros rhinoceros silvestris
ATAAAATTATCTTTAAGAGCTTGTAATGATTAATCTGCACTTTAGAAAACAAAGCCAATGGAATCTTGGAGAAACCAGACACAAGTGCCTCTCCAAGGTAAATAAAATCCTGTGTTATAACAGCTACATATAGTGTTAAAACTCCCCAACCTTCTACTTCCCCAAATCTACATCTGGATGTTCAGGTTTACCTCAAAGTCATCTACCACCTACTAATTGGGTTGGAATCAGTAGCTCAGTCAAGCACACATCACTGAACTCACGATCCACGTCTGGAACATTAACCTCAGATATAGAACATACACTGTGACATTGTATGAAAAGAAATTCAATTAGCTCGCGTATCTGTACAGGCACATTGGTGCGTGCACATCTACAGGTGTACATTATCACCCACGTATGCCTCCCCAGAAAAACAGCAAGTTCATAGATTACCTCAGCAACTTTTGGAGGGACTCCATCACCAAGAACTTCCCTGATGAAGCACTGTTGAGTCATATAATATGAGAGTCCACAAGTTCTCTTGAAAGCATCTTTCAGTCGCTTTAACTCTATGTCTGTAACTGTGTTGAGCGAGAAGAGAGGAGGAAAAAAGAGATTTGGTCAATAAAGATGATGTAGAAATGTAACAGCTTGAGGACTCTCAAAATCCTGTACACCTTACCTTTACAACAAAAAGATAGGAAGAAATTAAATGCATGAGTTCACCTCAATAGTGAGGAAATCTGACTACTAGAAAATGAGATCTAATAATCTAATCTTCGCAAGCAAAGAGAAGTGAAGCAGACCAACAGTTAAGATCCACGATTATAACAGTCCACGGCCCAAGTTTTCTCTGACTCCAACAGCATATTGTAATTTGTTCTAAATTAAGCACCATTATTGTCACACAAAAGGCAAGTAAACTGGCTTTATGATCAACTTTACACTGCGTGTAAGCCAGAGAAATTATCTGTAACCAACAGTGGTGAATACTATTAAGAGCAGCTCCAGCAGCACGCTTCAAGCAGTTTCATCTAGCAACCAGTCTACTTTTCTGTATTAAAAAAAAAAAATTAATCACCTTATAAGACAGTACAGCAAAGCATGAATTTAACAGGAATACTACAGTTAAACTTTGGAGTAAATGTAATTCTTCACCTAAGATTTTCTTGCACAGTCAAAATCTGCTTGCCAATTAAAACCTGCTTGGACTCGTTCACAATCCGTAAACCTGAAAAGGTTGATGCCATCCCGTTTATCCTTGCACGTGAGCTTCCTGAAAAGCAGTGCCTGCTTTCAGGTTTTACAAGCACAAAGCAACTTTCTAACAAAGTCTTTCAGAGGTGAAGTATCTCGCTGAACGAAACTCAAGCTGTGGAGAAGGACACACCATGCCCGAGACCACATGTAAGTAGCCAGCTAGTGCAAAAATTGCTTCTTACCACTGTGGAGCCAACAGAAATGACGCTGTACGTGATCGCTGCCCCACTGTATTTATAGTAAGGCATTTTCCTTCCTGACAGAACAAAGCAGACAGAAGCAACGCTGACATGACCAAAGCCCATCAAGCTTTTTGTCAGCCAAAATAAAACAGAACACTTGGGAGTTTAATCCAGCTCTTTAAAACTTCTGTATTTCAATTCATTCATTCATCAAAAGAAAAATCACTGATTAAAAGTAAATCCCACTGAAACATTCCTCCCTAATTCTAACCCTAGTTAACACTGAAACAGACTGGTGACTTTACTTGATGACTGTACGTAGAAAAAGAAATCGGGTCGTGTTTCTTTTCAAATTTTATTACAGATTATGGGTACTTTTTACCAGAAAAAAAACCCCAAAGGATCTCAGAAAATAAACCTAAAATGTGACCCACACAGCACTGGTGCTATCAATTAACATGATGTTCTCATCATCACAGATCTTGATTTAGTAAAACAAGCATACTTTAATTAATTACACAGCAGAAGAGTGCTGGTATAATACTGTTTCCGGTCTTATTTGGTGTTCAAACATCACCATTTCATCTGAACACCTGACCACAGAATCACTTTGCATCGCTACATGTGATGCTTTAATGAATGCTCAAACACTCCAGGCAGATCAGTTAAAGTTCTCCTCCAAGTTTTTCCCTGGCTAACTGGGAACAGACTCTCAGATACAATATTTACAACCTGAGGTGACATTCTTCACACTCCCCAGCCCTTCTGAATTATGAAAATAGGAAGAAAAATCACGATTCTGCAAAGAAAGAGACCCTCGTGCCGCAGCCCTTCCTCCAAAAACGTGCAAGAAATTATCAGAAGTGCTTCACATCAGAGGGATGTTTTACCTCGTCTCCTCTGCACCTCTTAGGCACAACATGACTATAGCAAATTTTCAGCCAACAGGGACAACTCCTCACCGCATGTTTAAAGAGTAAAAGCTTCGGATTGCTAAGGAGGTGTAAAAAGGGGAAGCTACTGGCTTCATTATTTTGGCAAGGTAAAGCAAACAACCCAGATCCTAGTCAAAATCTAACAACAGCTCTTTGAAAAAAATATTTTCATTTATTGTAATTTTATATGCATGAGCACACATGCACTTTTAATAAAAACAGACTTTGCATTCTGTTTTTTTCTTCCCCTCTATTTTTTTGAACTCCTCACCAGCTACTCAATCTGGTTCGTGGTCATTTGGCAAAAAAAGTTCACACACAAACAAAACATTAACTAACCAGATGCTAACAGCTTTACACATATTATAATGGACTTGCAAGTAACAAATTACTACTTGCTGCAAAAATAAGGTTGAAACACATACAACATATACAGCCACTTTAATGTAGCATTGTGTCATTACCAATGTTTCCAGATTTGTTTTCCTAGCTGCACAGAAAACTCAAATAATTTTCCAAGAAATTATGAGGGAGATGTTCCCCTCCCCCCCCAATCCCCAACCACACATGGGTTTGTGCCCCCTTAATCCAGCTCCTTACAGTTTCTCCCCAGCATGGCAGCACGGTGGGGAGGAGCGATGGAGGCTCCACATGAACGTGGCCACACACCAGCACAGTGCTGCCTTCCTGCTGCACCGCAGGCCCCACAATTTCCCGGCAGAGCAGCTTCACACAACTCCAGTTACCTCCCAGCTGCTGTCACTGCTGAGCAAACGTACCGCAGAAGAGCTTCTCCACAGGAACATGAGTACAATCGTGCTGAGTTACACTTGTGCGCTGTTTTCTTGCTAGGACTAATTAGAAGAAATACAGCAGCCCATAGCCATGTAAAACTTCCAACTACTGTTTCAATAGAAAATTTTATTTCTCCAATAAATGTGAACTGACTATATGTAATAGGCTAGAATATAAAGTGATTCTAGTCAGTCAAGTACTTTCATAATCATAAAATTTACTGGCCATTCCTTTATGAGATTTACCTGTACTAACAGAGATTAAATTAACTTGTAGACCATATTAGCACTCCAGAGATATTTTATGTACCACTTTACATCCCTAAGTGCACGAAACAATTTACACATTTCTAGGACTCACCAAAAGGCAACCACCTCTCTGGTGACAGAACTGCACAGAGCACTTGTTCTGATGTAACAAAAAGGGAATTACCTGAGCCTTGGTACAGGTGCTGGTTTGCTGTTCCAGAGGACAGAGAAGCAAACGCGTCTCACTGTACTGAGTGAAGATGCTGAGCAGAGCAACAATGATTACACCAGCTACATCTCAGGAAAACACTGTGCTCGCAAGAGCACTGCGGGCAGCAGATGCTGGTACTTCTTGAGAACCTACAACTGCCACTTGTGTACTTCAGGCACTGTTCAAGAACAGGAGCATCCCACAGATGCTTCTCTACTGTGAAACGCAGAAGTGACTGGACTCCTCCTGAAAGCAAGGAGGTTGGGAAGACGACTTGTCAGCCACTACTACTACGACCTTTGAAAAGAACTCAGTATATCACGCTTAATAGGAGATGGTAAGTGGATACTGCCAGTCCACGTCACATCTCAAAAGCAAGTTATTAGAGACCACTTAATATTATTGTTTGCATGTAGAAACTACAAAACAGGTCATGAAATTACAGGAAAGGTAATTACTTCCATTCCTTCCCCAGGACACATTAAAATGACTGATGCTGGACATTTAAAATCATCT
Source organism: Buceros rhinoceros silvestris (assembly GCF_000710305.1). NCBI lineage: Eukaryota > Metazoa > Chordata > Aves > Bucerotiformes > Bucerotidae > Buceros > Buceros rhinoceros. The sequence continues at coordinate 4,130 of NW_010414221.1, forward strand.
GTAAAGCTTGGTAAAAATAAGTTAATTATACATTTAGATCCAGGCACATGAAAGTACTACTGAAATGAGCAGACTATAAATCAAAGATATTACCAATGTTTACTATGAGTCTGGAAAACAAACAAAATATTTGAATATACAATTCCAACACCAAAGTACCAATTATTCAACACGGAGATAGAACACGATGGTGCGTTGAGAGGAAATAAAATTAAGTTTTAAATCATAACATTTCTAGAAGCAAAACATCTATTACTATAATAATAGTAAAAAATAGAACACTCACATATGCACAAACTACCTTTTCCTCTCAATTCCACAAGTCCTATATGGGAAGAATCAGAGACTAGGGACATATTTTTATTCCCACCTTTAGATATAAATGTAGTGAACAACTCTGTTTCCTACACTGACTGCAGTTCCTTCATTAAGTACATTCACTTTTTCCAAAGGCACAGTCTTACCAAACACTCTGAGGAGACAGCTGACTACCCAGACCTAAGAAAAGACCATTCGGAATCTGCTTTCATTAGCCATACGAGACAGACACTGCACTATGGGACACTCTGCTGCTGCACTCATAACCTGACAGTGAAAAACAGAACACGTCAGACTTCCCAAAATAAGATTAGGGTAGTCAACCCAGCGAAAACCACCTCCACATCACTCTAGCAGGAACAGGTGGCACAACCCCAGTATTGCTGCAGAGAAAGCAATGCAATTGGAACAGCACACTGAATTCTTCACGCCTCAAGACTATAGAAACTAACTTTGATTGTAAGGTTCTAATTCAAAATAATGAACACAGTTTTGGTAGTTAGATACTGTATTCTAATTCTTTAAAACATATCTGCCCACTTCCAAAAGCCACCACGGAAACAATTGGTCTTTTCCACAAAAGGAAAAGTCACAGGCTGTGTGTCATTCTGCTGAGGTAACTTTACTAACACAAACCTCTGTGGTGCTGCCTTAGCTGGATGGTTTCCAACGAAGTGAAAGACAGTTCTACCGAGTGCTGCATCCAGCTCTCCAGGGAATATCTGAGCTCCAGTTTGTTTAATAAAGTTTAAATGAAACCATGCAACCTCAGCTAAAAATGTCACCGCAACTTACAGTAATTGTAACAAACCTTCAGCTCTTCCAACTGCCGAGGATATTTTTAGTTTAATAGCGTTACTTAAACTTAATGCTGTTTATATGGATTTATGACTCTATTTTTTAAAATTCACATCTGTCCAGGTAATGATTTGTGTAGTACCTTCCAAAACAGTCCTGTGCTGGCAACCACCCTCTCTGCACTGCTTTCACCCCACCATTTATCACCCAGTCATCCTGGAATTCTCCTTTTAGAATAAATCTGTATATGAAGCTCAAACTATGCCAGCCTGGATGCCCAACTCTACACTTCAACGTTACTTCACCACTCATATAAAACTGAGCTGAATTTCAGAGGGGATCCCTGCCAGCTCTATCACTGATATAAACAGGAGCTGCAGGGCACCTGTCTCAGAAAAAAAAATATGCCACATTTACGTAGAAGCCTAACGCTAGATTCCCAGATTCTGGACATTGGCTATAACGTTTCATTTGAGAAAGGCAGGCAGGGAACACAGCTGAAGTCACCACCCTCCTTCTTGTGAAACCCTCAGGGGTGTGTAAAAACAAGGTTAATTATATGACGCGTTTACTGTCTAGTCCTCAAATTCTGTAATACTTCCATGTGCGCAATCAACTACTCTCCAATTTGGAGTCTGTTCTGTATCAAAATTGTGGCCCAAATTGTGTCCATAAAACCGTAACTTATGTACCACACAGTTTCTTTTCAAGCAGCAGATGCTATTCTTTTTGCTCACCCATTCTGTAATGTTGAAGTCACATCCTCAGATATGCTTAAGCACTGTTTAACTAAGCTGGAGGAAATCAACCCTTTCAGTGGAGTTTTGGCAAGTTTTGCAGACACATTTTCTAGTCATTTTAGAATGCTGTAGCACTAACCCCACCCCCGCCTTCTCACCTTTATCTTGGAAATGTTAAAATGCATTGTGAGCAATGTACGGTTCAATGTACAGCACAAGCCCTGTCACTCCAAGACAAAGGTCATGCTGAAAACCACAGGACAACTTTGTACAACAAGCGCCTGTGCGACACTCAGCACACTGGGAAGCAAATACCGCTCTCAGCACATGGTACTGTGCTGTTACAAGCCTGCTAGTGAAATTTATTAAGAGTCATCGCAAAAACATCACTGCAGAACTAAATACACCCAATATTGATACTTATGCTTGTTCACTTTCTGTTCTGGAACAAGAAGAAAATAGGTACATCAAAGCAAATCCCTCACCAGTCGAAGTACCTACATAGCATATGCTATCATACTTCCTTAGGGACTGATGAAGCTAAGCTACAGCTTGGACAAACCACCTCAATAGTAGGTTTTATTCAAATATTGTAAGAAAGTAGTTAAAACTTTCCTTTATTTTTAATGATGCAACACTAGGAACGTTGCTGAGGTCAGTAATAGAAGAATTGCCTTGTACTGCAGTCTCTGCTTGGCACCAGTAACCAACCTGCACCTAAAGCAAGAACCAGAGGAACTGATCTTCCCATCTTTCCACGTATGGCCACTCTCCCCCACCCCGGCAAACAGGTTCAAGGATTTGTAGATGCACTGAAGAGAATCAACACCAAAATGTATGAGCAAGCACTGCTCCTTAAGATGTAATAGTCCTCACGTGAACCTTATGCATTGTAAGAAACCAGTACCCAGTTTAAAGAGAACCTGTCTAAAGGTTAAAAGAAGTGGTTAGTCAGGCTGAATGGATTTATCACAGCTTATATAACATAATTACTATATACCTTGCCTGTGACATGCAGTGGCAGCAAGCACAGTAAATGCGTTTTAATTTCCTATTTAGTATTTATTAGCAAAGTCAGACCAGCCACAGAAAACACCTTCCTTAACAATGCTTCTTTCCCCACCCCTCCAAATCAGAGCACAGCTGCGTAAAACGCTGTGGTGATACAGAATGAGACACAACACAGCTTTAAAAGCATCAGCTGCCTGCTGCAGTAAAGGGCCAGAACAAAAGCACAGCATTTGAACTCCTTTAATACTGCCCTAGTCATTCAGGCAAGAGACACTTTACCTCTTCAAGTCTTAATTGTCTCAACACTAAAATGAATATAAACTCCACTCTACATCAGATGTTTGATAAACGATCTAAGACACTGAGAAAGTACTATAAGCCACTGCTAACGAGCTGCTTTAATCAGAGAAAAGGGCAGAATCCCAGTAGTTTCACTGAGGGTAGGTGGAGTTAACCTGCCAGGCTACTACAAACTGGCAGCCAATTAACATAATTACAACAAGCAGACACAGATACAATGCACATATCTGTTTTCCTTCATCTTATTAGAGAAAGCACTGACTGCTGAAAACAAATCAGTGATTTGGTTCCTTTTGTTTACACCAGAATCACAAAGCTAACAGGCAAATCATCACTTCCATTAGTACCAGTAGCAGTAACAGCACCAAAAAGCTGATTAAATCTTTGTCTCAAAAGCCTAAGATATTTAATTTGGCTATGTGGAAAAAAAATATTTATTCTAGTTTACAGGTAACAAGCAAAAAAAAAAAAAGCCCAATCAAGGCAGAAGACCCCAATGTATTGACAATGCTGAAAATCAAAACAAGAAACAAATTATTGCATAAGCAGGAAGAAACAAAAAGAGGATAAAAAGTTCACTTAAGGTGAAGGGTCAAGAAACTTTGAGCTCATCTGACTAAAGTATCTTACAATACATCTAGTAGTGCTGGTATTTTTCCAAGAACTGTAAGCATCAAAATACACACAATACTCTACTAACACACACAAAACCTGAATGTGCAATGCCACTACTGGATGAAAATCAGCTTGCTATGTCTGTGTCTTAAAAAAAACCAAACCAGAACCCAAAAATACTAGCCCTGCAGATCAAGTATACACAGCAAGCAATAATTTGCAACCATCAGCATAACACTGCACTTATTCTTTACTAAAAATAACCAAACCTGAATTTCAGAAGAACAGACAAGTTTATCCTCCTTCAGAAAGCAAGAAAAGTTCACTTACCTCAAGCTCTTCTGACTTTCGGCTTGAGTTTTAAAAATCAAAATAGTAGAATTATTAAGTGACAATTTTACAGGTTCACTATCAAACTCACAGGGCATATAATTCTCTAACCAGACAATTATCTTCCTTGTAATCACTTGCTCAATATTTCCCCCAGGAATCTTCATCCTAGTTATACATGGAAATTTTATTACTTTTTTCATTAGTCTTTATTGTGACTTAATAGCTGCAGTTATGAAGTTGTCAAGAACCAAAGCAATTACTAAAAAGCTTCAAGAAGGTAAAATGCACAAGTGATCGTAAAGAATGTTTGGGAACAACCCCAAATAGCAAGAACAAACTGCAAAATACAATTGAGATAAATGTACCAGATATGACTAAAAAGACAACCTCCACACCCACCCATTCCTGCCAAAAAGAATCCACTTGAGAACATTTTGAGGGAAAACACAGACTAAAAAATCCTGCCTCCTCAACAAAAAAATGAATCCACTCTTCAGGAATCTTTCATAAGCAGAATATGAAAGACTTAACAGCCTTAACACCACATTTACCAATAAAAGGAATTTAAGGATAACAGCAAACAGCCTTGGTACTAAAAAAAATTTCTTCAATCTAGTTATGATTTTTTCCTCCTACCTATTTGGTTTTTGGTAGCAGTGGTTCATGCTGGGCATAAAGCTATTCTTGCTTCTATTCGACCTAACCATAATGCATATCAACGGTTTAACACTGTGCGTGCAGAGGGCGGAATATTTAGTTATTACAATAGGATTTGCCAATTTTCTGTAACATGAATACTTAGCATTTATTGCAACGCTTTTAATCTTCAAAGAGCTTACTTTTCACAGTTACCATCCTCAAAAAGAATGCCATTAAGTATTACTAGCCTGTTTTATCCATCTGTAAAGTATCTCCATCAGGGCACACACTGTCACACTGCTATCTGGATTATGTTTGCTTCAAGCACAGCTATTCAGTACACGCTCTGTGACAACCCGCCCCGTAAGACTGGTGTGGATTGGAATTGCCACCTAACAGTCCCCAACAGTGAAATAATCCTCCCACCATCTGAGCACTTAAATCTTATTGGCTATATTTTATAGCCTCAGGAATTAAAGGAGCCTTGCTTCATACGCCTACCAGTCTAACCTTGTAAGCCACGCAAGAAACCTGGAGGAACCTGAAAATTCAGAAACCTCTGCAAATCATTACATAATTTTTACCACAGGTAGGACTGCAAATTTAAGTGCAATAGTCTGCAATATTAGGGACAAAAGTAATTACTGGTATCAGTTAAAGACTTGATGATAAACTCACTCTCAGTGACTGAACAAAGCCATTTCTAGGCCCGATTAATCGCAGGATGCCACAGGCCCCTGCAGAGCATTTACCGCCTCTTCCAAGATGAGGTGCCCTTACTGCCCTAGATGCTCTGAATAAATTATTGCTGACCCTGGAGAAAAGAAAACACCCTCAGCCAGATGACCAGCACAGCCAGGCACGGAAACAGTAGAGAACAGGAAAGGAGGCAGAGGACAAGTTTTAAGCAGAGCACAAGCCATCTTGCAGCAACAGCACCAAGAACCCTGAACTCCCCTCCAAAAGTCAGAAGCATGGACAAAAGTGAATCAGGAGCTAGGGAAGCCCTAGAATAAGCAACCCTGTCAGGGACACGTACCTTCACCTGAGCATAGTCATCGCTCTTTGACCAGTTTCTACCCTCTCGCACCCCATTTTTCTTTTCTTCTGATGCTTTTTCATAGTTTACAGTTTGTACCTGCTTTCCTAGGATGATGGGTTTAGCTCCCCGACTTTTTAGTATTTATAATGGAGATTTAGTCCAAGTTAGATAAGAAACAAAACTCTGCCCTTCCAAGCTCTCCCTTCATCAGTTTTCCTGGCAAATACCCTGAAGGTTTGTATTGTCATAGGTGAGGAGAACAGCTTCTGTCACAGTTCAGAAAAGCTGCTTCCACTTTATTACCACCGTGAAAATCATCTAGACATTTATGCTTGTTAACATACACGAAATTACATTATACAACTGATTTCCAAGAAATAAGCAGTTTATTAAAATGAAAGACAAAGGCAAATGCCAGCTATGTAAATGCCAACACCCAGTAAGGACCTTGCTACAAAATAAATTCTAATATAACAATTTCAAATATTTCATATCCTCTCCTCCAGTGTCAAAGACTCTAAATGCAGCTATACTATGAATTGCTTTTTAATAAAAAAAAAAA
>NW_010414222.1:0-12682 GCF_000710305.1 Buceros rhinoceros silvestris
TCCTCCATGTTGAACCCAGGACACAAGGCCAAAACATGACTCCTAACACATTATCAGCAACAAAGGAATGCTGCCCCACACTGAGGTCCCTCTTGCAATAGTAAACAGCACAACGTGCTCTTGCCTCCTAGAGAAATAAGTTTAGAATCCTGGATCTGGATGATTCCTTCCTGCTTCTGATAGCTTGACATGTTACTGCAACACAATTCAACCATCTCATCCCATCTCCCACCCCAGCTCCTTTCGATTAAAAGGTCAATTCCAACCAACTCCTATTAAAATGGTCTTGTCAAACATACAAAATTGCCACTGCGAGTGCAAGAACTACCCCCTCACTGTCTGCTGCATCAAGTGCCCTGTCTCCAACCCCTACGTGGACGGTTAATGACAGCTTTATCCTCTGCTGCCCATGCTATTATCTTGTACACAATAATTTACTGTAAAGCTGCAGTGAGACTGTGAATGGTGTAATGAAGCTCCTGGTGCCCAAGATTATTTTTTCCTGAACGTTAATAATCAACCTCTAAGACTTACACACACACACACACACACACATATATACGTACACAGAGCCAGTCAGTTTGGACGAGCCAATGTCTTATTGTCTACAAAGACTAAAACAATGTGATATATTAATGCATGAACTTGAAACTTGGACAATGCACAATGGAGTCAGTGTGAGCAGGATGGCGAGAGAGCAGTGTGGACATCTCTGGTTAGGGCCCTGGCACTGGAAAAAAAGAGAAGGAAAGCGCTGAGCCTTCAGCAAGGCAACTTTAGCACTGGCTGAAGCAGATGATGAGTGGGATATGATTAATGTGCTGAAAAAGATGAAGTCAAGTCATTTGGCAGAGCAGAACCATCCTGCAATATCCATTTATGAAAGCTGCCTGAGTCAGCAGCCCACAAATCATGGATATTGCATTGTCTGAGGGCCACGGAGCATGGCCTTCCAAGGAGGCAGAATGATTGCACATGCTGTCATGTCACAAGTACATGACTGAAGGTGGTGGTGAACACTGCAGAGGGCCAAGGAGCCTAGAGAGCAACATGGTTGTGGGGAAAGTAACCCCAAGAGTAACAGCCTTGCCACTGCTCATGTCTCAGCACAGAGAAATGGGAGAGTTGAGGACCATCTATGAGGAATAGCCACCCACTGGGATACTGAGGAGAGGTCCATGTATGATAGGAAACGGTGATATAAATCCCCACACTTGGACTAGGTGACACAACTGGGCACCTTTGACACACAAAGTCCGTTTTGTGGACTCAGGGTGAACACCAGCACTCTCATGGTCATCTCCTTCCTTTCTCTGCTACCTTCAGCTCCACTCTTCAGCCTGCGGCATTCACCCAAGTCCCTGTGCTCAGTCAGCCTTGGGGAAAGCACAGTCTGAGCCAGGTAAAGGAGTCCATCAGCATCTGCTACAGCCTAGCAGCCCAAGGCCCTCCCTACCTCCGGGTGGCTAAATGCCCACTGAAGGGAAAAGCGTGGCCTCTGGGGAATGAAATAACATGAGCTGCCACTGCAGAAATGCCAGAAACCAAAGAAAGGTTGGTTCAGATCTGGAGATCTGAAGAGAGGTTAAAGGCAGCGGCAGTGAGACCTCAGGAACCCTCCTGGTGTGAATCACAACCCCATGGAGATTTGTCAGTTTACACCTCTCTGAATTTCCCTTGATGTTATAAGCCTATGGGTCCTGCTGATGAAGGGACACACGTTGGCCATTCCAGAGAGAAGCTGCTGTGCTATCTTTGTGCATGCTGAAGCTTGTGAAGTTGGTGAATTCCGTGCTGGTGTCAGTGAAGCCGGTCGATGCTGCCTGTTAGGAAAGCTCCGAGGGTGATCAGAGCCTGCACGCCTGCAGAAGCAACCCATCTGTATACATCACACTCACCCCTGAAAATGGGTCAGGGCCAAGTCGAAGCTCTGCTAACATCCCATTTAATGGCCTGTACGTCTGTTGGTTGGAGCAAGAGCAGTGTCTCATCCCCCTTGTCCTTCAAATAAGCAGATGACTAAAATTTGCCACAAGGTTAAACAAAGCAGCTCGTGGAATGGATGCTTTGACCCAAAAGCATCTTTATTGACACAGGGCTGTAGCAAGATTGGGATTGGGAAAAGTGTTGCCACAGGCAGATCTGGATGGGCTGCAGAAACCTGAACAGGGTGACGAGAGCCAAAGTGCTCCTGTGAGAGTTTGCTGGGACACAGAACATCATGTATCTTGCAAGACGAAGTACACAACATGGCTCATCAGGGCACAGACACCTGAATGAACTATCCATTAAGGTCCCACAGAGAAAGAAGCCTGAATAGAAATAACCAAAGATGAAGAAAAGTACCCAGTTGAAGTCTGCCTGCCTCTGCCTATCCCCATGTAAAACCACTCCCTGAAGCTGTGCTCAACTGGTGGCCTCATAAGCCTCAGGCTCCAGTGGAACTCTTGGTGGAATGATGTTTTCAGCCCCTTATTTCAAGTGTCTGAAGACACAAACAAGAGGTGAATTAAGAATGCAGTATTTCAGCTCAGCGAAACACTTCAGCTCATGCACAGTGACCCTTAGCTATTCCTTACATGTAAATATGGGCAAAAATGACTTTCTGAACCAGGGCTTGGTGGACCACACTGCAAGAGCAGACGCCATGATGTGACTTGTAAGAGGGGAGTCTGAAGCAGCCAGATGTGCTAACTACGGCTGGGGAAAATGAAGCTTTTTAGGCCAAACAAAGCAATGGCATCTCACAAACTCATCGTATGATCAGACCATCCCAGAGATCCAGCAGCAGGATGGGGAGGGAATCCAAAGGCACAACCTTTCAGCAACAACAAGCCAGATGGTTACAGAACTGAAGAGGTGCTACCCAAGGAGATGAAGGATGGTGCAGATGCTGCTGACACCAGCTCTGGTCCAAATTGCTCCATTCACGCTGCTAGAGGTTCTCACGAAGACCATTTACGCTCGTAGTGCTGGGCAGGGACTGCTGGGGAAACCCTCCTGTCCTGACTTTCCTGGAAGCTCCGGTGTGAAGCTGCTTGAGCTCATCGCTTGGTTCTGTTCACTAGACCCTGGCTCTCCTCCAACGCGTGATACTGCAGTTCAGCTGCATCGGAACCGCAAGGTTTGCCCTTGGGGCAAAAGACAGAGGTGGGTGGTGCTGGGGATGACAGGTAAGATTTTGTCTGAATTTGTTCAATTATCTTCCAGACCACAGATGCAGAAGGCTGGCTCTCTCTGAAGGAAGGTCAGGACAGAGCAGTCTGAAATAAAACAGCTCTTCTGTAGCAGCGATGCTATTTGACGAGCTGTATTTTTCTGCTCCCTTCAGGGAGTCATTACCTCCCTCTCTCTGTGTTCCTAATGCAGCTCAAAATTAGTGCTGCTCTTTGATTTTGTTCCTAGTCTGCATGACAGTCTAATTGCTCATCCTGGCACTGGAGTAGAAAAGGATTCAGCAGTAAAGAGTATAAAGGAGGAAAATGGTGACACTTAAACAGCAGCTCTTGTTTTGGCACTGCACTGATGACTTGGGCCATTTATTATGTGCTGCTCGCTGTAGTAGCTACTATATGACTGTATCTGAATATCCTTTGTGTGCTGATTGGGCACCAGGTGTCCTAAAACGTAATCATACACGTGAAAAAAGAAGAAACTAGTTAGTCATGGTCTGAGTTTCAGTTAATATATGAAAGCAGCTCTGGTGTGGGCTTTTATAGAAGACCTGGTCACCTGGTTTCAAAAGGTTTACATGTTCAAGATGGCAACAAGGCAAATGCTAGGAAAGGGAGATCATGGATCAGAATCCCCATGAACATTCATGGAGGAGCCACTGGGGAACAAGGACCTTGCCCACTATGTAGAAGAGCAGTAAACCAAGCCCCATGGCAAATTTAGTGCCTGGAATATGTGGTATTCATGTTTTTCCTTGCACCGGGCTGGAGCAGTAACACACTGCTGAAAGTCCAACGCAAAGAAAACCTTGAACACCCCATATTTCTTCTGTACATACTGCCCATGGCAGGTAAACATAGGGTCTAACCGTGCCATCTCCTGGAGAGCCCCGCCCCCCTTCACTTTCATTGATCCTGCAGAGCTGGTGGAGATACTGATGCAAGGTCACAGCTTTAACTGCTGCTCACACCAATGGACAGGTCTCCTACATGCCTACAGGATAGAGAAGGCTTCAGCTCAGCTTAGAGGCCAAGCAACCAAGACAGCCTCTTATTTTCTGTTAGACCCCTGAAACTTGGGTGTTGAAACAACCAGGAATCTCCTAAGAGATCTTACACGTCAGCAGCTCGAAGTGTCCAAGCTAAGTATCACCTGTGAAAGCAAAGCACACACACATGCTCAGGCTCCAGAGAGACCCAATTTTATCCTACCAAGTAGGAAATACAAAGTAAAATATAGGAAATAAGATATAGTCCACATGTCTTGTGTATACATGCTTTGGGTGCAGAATATCTGATTCTCAGAAAAGGAAAAAGAATCCAAATCCATGACACTTTAGACATCACTCATCCACATAAGGCATGTCAGAGTCACGTCCCCACTGTGTGTAGCTTCTCACTGGTGGATGAAGATATTTTTTGCAAGAGCTACTCCGGCAGAAATCCCTTGACTCCATCAGCTGGGGTACCAGATCTAACACAATGAATATTTCACAGCAAATGGTTCTGTGTCCCAAGTGTGTAACGCAAGTGGGTGAAGTCAGGTGTAGGGAGATGGGCTACACACAACACACGTGGTGTGACAACCACCCAACCTCGAGCAACACCATACAGAACGTGGATGAACGCCAATTAACCTACATTCAGTCCTGTCACCTGCCTCCGCCATGCCACGTGTTTGAACTCATGCTATTTCTTTACAAGATTTTATATATATAATGAATCTAAACTATTTTTTTTCAGCATGCAAAAGTGACGAGCCAGTTGCTGGCTTTGACAGAAGGTTGAAATCTGCTTTCCATTTCCCCACCATGTCTTTTTTAAGTTGAAATTAAGAGATTGTAATTCTTTTTAAGAAGAACCATAATAAAGCTGGGTGTGACCTAAGTCGATGAAAGAAGAGCTGAGGCTTGAGCAGGGATCTTAAGATAATGGATTACTGAGCTAAGGAAAAGCAATGAAAGGCTGAGTCGGATTTTCCCCCTCACATCATTACCCTTAATATTGTCTTATTTCAAAAGCTGCAAAATCAAGATGTAAATTTGATTTGTGCTGTGGACGGGGAGGTGCAGAGGTTCTGCTCCGGTGTTTGCAGGGTGTATGCAATGGGGAGGATGGGAAGGAAATGCTCTGAATTACGCTGAAATCGCCCTGGGTGCTGTGGGGAAGAGAACAAAGCTTAATGTGCCTATGCATCTTGTTAGAGAACCATAAACCACAGCAGCACAAGTCACTGGGGCTGCACGGGTGTAATGAGGAACAGAATTAGGTCCATTAAAGTGTATCATTTTTAACAGTGTAATGACATCCAGGCCACTCCCAGTTAACCCATCTTCCTTTAGAAGCTATCCCTGCCTGCAGGAGGGACAAACGTGGCCGAATTGTAGGAAATGAGAAAATTTGTGTAGAAAATGCTCTTCATTTCCCTACCCCACCTCTGCAAGCTTGGGGAACCATCAGAATCACTCGTGCATCAATAACAATGCAATGGGGAGAACTGGCTGACTCCAGCTCCTTAACAACGAGATTAATCCCCTGATACTGAATCAGTAAATACTGGGACCATCAAAGCTGTCTCAGGGGAGTCTGGGAAAGAGGCAGCAGAAGACACTGGAGCAGATGGCTGTATTGTGAAATAGCCTCCTAATTAGGCAGACCAAGGACTGGTGTGAGTGAACTAAGCAATTACTGGTCACTGCTGGTACCACATTGTCCGCAGGAAAGCGGTTGTGAAATGAAAGAGGACAAGGAGGACTGTCAGAAAGTTTTATATGGCAAATGGTGAGAGACCAGGTTCTGGAAGAAGGTTATTTTAAAATTAACTGGCTGTTTTCAAGGGCTTCTCAAGTGCTCGTGAGGAGTGGAAAGCCCTGAAAGCCAAGCACAGACAAGATGAGTTGTGTGTTTGCATCAAAGGTGCTCACATTCAGAGGTCCCTCACTGTGCTCGATCAAAAGCATTGCTGTGAGCACACTGAAACGATTGTGGAAATACCCTGCTCCCACATGCGACGGTGGTCCTGTGCTACCAAGTCTGATGCTCTGCTCCAAACCAGAGGATCAAAGCTGAAAGGAGCCCTGGAAATTGAAGCATCTGGAAGCTGAAGGCATGGCACACAGCAATAAGCAGGATGCAAAGCGCAGGATTTACTCCCTTTGGAAAAGAAAGTGGAGAAGAGATGTAGTTTGCTGTTTCCAGATGGAAGGAGCCTGTGCGTAGTATGTGCTGGGGAGCTAAAACCGAGAAGAAATGAAAGAAAACCCTTGTACGGTTGGACTTGATGATTTTAAAGGTCTTTTCCAACCCCAACAATTCTATGATTCTATGAAAACTGCAAAGACCTGGGAGACTCAGAGACCATTCCCATTTCCATCAGCATCTTGCATTGCCATGGTTTTGGAAGTCAGTGGGATGTTACCACCCAGGGGTGTGTCGTCCCGGAGTCTTCTGGAACCTTCAGACCCAGCCTGGAGCATCTGAAGGAGGTTGCAAATGGACCACGTGCTTTGATACAGTGCTGCATCGATGCTCATGTGTCCAGCGACAACCAGTCCAGAGGACGGTGCCATCGTAACATGGCTGTGCAGGCTTGTGTCTACTTGGCTAAGAGAACCTTAAAAATACATCTGGATCATGGATAGCCACTTCCCAAAAAAGATACTGTCAATGTAGGGCTGAATAAAAATACTCCCCCACCACACACTCTCTGCGAGCATCTGCAATCCCAGCCCTACCTGCAAAAAGCCAAACCCAGGGTACAAGAGTGCTCTGCAATCCCTTTCCTAAAGCAAATTAAAAAGCTCCCAGACAGTAAATTTGGGGACTATAAATTAAAAGCACCAGTTTTACAACTCTCCTGCATGGAACCAAAAGGAGGATTTGTTATTACCAAGCGCTTTTGTGCGCGGGGCTAATGTTTACAGCCTCTCTGGGTAAATAATGCGCATTTGGAAAGGAGACGATCTGCAAATACTTCCTTTTGGAGCTGCTCCAAGCCTGATTGAGAAATAAAACATGCCAGGGACAAATGTATTAAGCAGGTACTTAACTGAGAGAAGTAGGCACTGTTCTTCCCTCCCAGGCAGAGCAAGCATGTTTTAAACCCACTCACAGATTGATATTTATTGCGACCAATGGAGCAGAAAGGCTCGCAAAGAGGACTCCTTCCCCTGCCATAAATAATTCACCTGTGGTAACAGTTCATAAAATGTTTATATTAAGTAATAATTAAATATTGCATTACAAAAACAAAGTAACTAACATTCCAGCCAAGAGAAAAATCAGCGCGAAGGAGGGCAAGGAAAACGATTGCCTCGAGCTGTCACGTTGGGTTTTCTCTGCTTGGAGCAAAGCTCAAGCAGTTACAATGGGCAGTTCGCGGCTCCACTCCATACTCCCTCTGCTCAAATCCTGATCCTGCCCCAAACGATATGGCTTTTTCCATCAATCTCTGTGACAGCCACATGGACCCTGCTCTTGTGTCCGTGCAGGCTCTCCCCATGCAGTAGTTTGCAGCAGGTAGTTTGGGCAGGGTCAGGGGTCCCACATTAACCTCTGCCATTAAGATCATTCGAGCCCTCTAACAGGTTACTGGGTCCACACACCAGGTCCAGCATGGGATAAGACTCCAACAGCCAGATCCCAACACAGGATGCAGGACCAGGAGCATGGTGGGGAGGAGAGAGGGTAGCAGGGTAATGACTGAGGATCAGCAGAAGCCATCGAGATAATATCAATCAAATGGCCTCGCGCACATACCCCAGCACCTTTTATTAAAACTATAATTGCTTGATCCAAGCTGTGCCCTGGGGAGCATGAAGAAAAGCAAAGCAGCACCAAGGTCACTGCAGACAGAAAATCAATGCAGGGAATGAACAGTAATGACTTTTTTTTTTTTTTTGTGGTTTCAAAGGGAGGGACTGAGGAAATATCCTGCTGGCACCTCCAGAGATGCACGCTATCCCTTGGACTTGCTCCAGCAAAGCACTTAGGACATTTTTAACTGTCAACATCCAAGTCTTGTTCCTCCTCACTGTGACTACAGCGGGTTTGAGCATCCCAACAGACAATTACATCTCATATATGCAGAGACAATTGTCCATTTCTCTGTGGAGCTCTGTACTCTATCCAAAACCATTCAATACTTTCCAGCTTTCTCTAAAGACCACGTCTTTTACTTTACTGACCTCTCCAATGGGTGTCCTCAGGACTTTCTCTGGTCCACAGCTATGCTGGAGTACAAAGCCAAAACCTGAAGCAAAGTTGACCTGACTCCTCACTAATGTGGAAGGGTGTCACATTTTACACAAAAAATTCCTCTAAGTACATCTCAAGACATTACCTGCCTGAAAGTGTCTTTATTTGAGTGGTTTTGTTGTTTTGGGGTTTTTTTGGTCGGTTGTTTTTTTTTTTAATGAAATACCATTACTGACATGTGATTTGTGATTCACTGCAGAATTGCTCCTGCTCTAGCTGATCCCAGCTGCACCGGCAATGCCAATGATTCCTGCCTCTGTGTCATACCCTGCCCTCACCTCTCCTGAGCTGCTTCTCATTTATTTCAGGCTGTTTCTCTCCCATATGCCAAGAACTCTTTGAATTCCAATTCCAGCACACAAAATGATTTAGTCAAATGCAAGCAAAGGACTCAGCACAAGACGAAATACAGGCAGACAGTATGGTCCTAACACCCCTTCCTGCCCTTGAAAGCTCTTACCTGCAATAAGGTATCACCTACAAATGGGAGATGTCTCTAGAGCTCCAAAGAGTCCAGTCAAGGCTGATGCTGAGTTCAGTAACCCTTACGTGATATAAAAGATGTGCCCAAAACCAAGTTTGTAGTCATCAGCCAAGAAAATGCCAAGATGCTCAATGAGACCTCAACAGCTGGTGTCCCTTAGCCCATGTGCTGCCCATCAGTGATCCTGGTAGATCACCTGAATGTGCACATCTGGGTACCTGCAAGTATAAGTGTAAATGAATGAAATCTGTGAAATAAAGTTGAAAAAATCAAGTTATTTGTGTATCTTTTAAATAAGTATTTTCCCTCTCCACACGGTCTTACACAGAACATTATATACTAATTTCCTATGACATATGTCATGACTTTATGCTCATCTGGGCATGTTTCAAGCAACACTGTTGCAGCCCAGTAGCACTGCTTTTGCCTAGTGGAGCACTGAGGCATGTTCATTTGACCCTGAAGAAGCTTTGAACACATCTGCAGCTTCCTAAGGGATCTCTCCACTTCTGCCAATGCAGCAAGAGGGATGGAGCGTGCACAGAAATCAGGGCCTCAGTGACACCCCTCATAACATACCCACACGGCTTTGAGACCAAGGGAAGAGGCCCAAACCTGGACACCACCAGACTCTGATTTTGCACCACACAAGACTCATATGGGCTGGAAGGTGGCGGCTGCTCAAATCCAGAATGGGGTCCAGGTTAAATCAGACAGAATTGTTTGCAAGCATTTTGAGAGCTTGAAGTAAGACACATCCTCTGTATTTCAGTGCTTGTATCTCCCCGACATTAGAACAAAGGGGCTGTAAAAGTGGTCCATGCAGCAGGTGCCTCCTTCAGAAGTCCTAGTCCTTTCCATGTCATAATAACACAAGCAACCCTCCCCGCTTCACCCATTCTGTGTCATGTCAAAAGCCTCACATGAAAGCATGGTGTCCTGACTCCCTTCCAACTTCACACATCATTTGGTTTGACTTCTCATCCAATTTCCATTTCAAATATCAGTGTGACACGGTCAAAAACCTGGTTTCCATATCCCAGTATTAGCTTCTGAGAGGATCCCTCCTCCCCAACAGGGTGTGAAGATGATGATGAAGATGCATATGTCACCTCTAAAAAACTACTACACGGGCCTGAAGAGCCACTTGAAGACCAAACATTGAGATAGGAAGGGCTGGACAGACACGCCTGGCTGCAACTCACAGCAACAGCACGTTGAGTTTGAAGAAACATCTTCCAGGTGTTCACTACAAGCTTCACACATCCCATCACCCTGCAAGAGCCTTGGTCTTCAAGCCGAGGGCCTCCCATAAGCACTTATCTCCAGGAGCCAGGCTTTGCAAAGGCTGATCAAAAGTGCTACCAAGACTTCAGATGCAAGTAGAGATGCCAGCAGAAGCCCAACAAGAAAATCATCCTCTAAGCTGACAGGTGTGCCTGTGTTTTCTGAGGGTTTCCAGCTCTTAGAGGGTCAGTGATAGACAAATCACAACTGGTCATAAAAGAGAAACCTTTTTTCTTCCGTGGACAGGGATCAGCACAGCAATTAGCAGCCCCAGAACAAGCAAGAAGGGGAATCATGGCAAACAGGGTTGGGGGGAACTTCAAAAACCGTCCAAATCAGCCTTGGCTCTGAGGCAGGATCAAGCAATGGACCTTTGCATCTCCTCTGAAGGCTATCTAGCTTTCTGGACATGCTACAGCCAGCCAAGGATTGAAGTAACCTGTTCTGTGTCATCCCATAAATCATAGCTGCAGAACATAGCAAACCCTGCCAGCCTTGCTGGTTATACAGAGTCCATGGGAGCATTTCCACTGATGGAGGAAAAAGCACCACAACTTTCAACGACAGCATCTCCCCAGCTCTCTCCATGATGATGCTGCCGAAACCCACCTCAGCTCCTCAGAGGGAACATGTGGTTTTCCTTGTGTTCTCCCTCCACCGGGCTGTTTGCCAATACATCCCTCTCCGGGAATCCTCCACCTGAGTTGCCATAGCTACTGGCTGACACCTCGACAAGCTCTGCTGCTTAGCTGAGACTGGCATGTTCATGTTTGTCCCCTGGACGTGTGGGGTACCTGGTGGGAGGCAGTCACCCAGCCATGGCATGTAAGCCCCATGCAAACCCAACCCATGGCCTTCCATACCTTCACAGGACCCTGCATTTGCCAACTCTGATCTTCCTCTTCTTCCCCTATCTAAGAATTTCACATCCATTTTATACTCAAATAATGAGAGCACAAAGTCCTGATCTGCAGCCCAGCATGCTGGCCTTCACAAATCGAGCAAAGCAGAAGAATGTACTTTTGCAGCTAATTCCCTCCTTAGTTTTAGGAACTCCACCAATAGAGAGCTTGCTCTGTTGCACTGGTAGCAAAGTGTGGCTCAGGCAGCCAAAGAGTTTGCAAGACCCCAAGCATCCTTTCAACCTCCTGCTGGGGCTCAGGTTGATGGAGCATCATAGTCAAAGTGGATATGAGACAAGAAAGGGACCTCCCTTCACACCGAAATGGCGCCCTTGAGGGCACCTGCAGCTTCAACTTGAAGGTCTCAGCCAATAAACCCAACCATCAGCCCCATCGCTGCCCAAATCTGGGAATGGGAACAGTGAGCGTTCACGTCCCCACCCGTGTTTCCCACCCATCAGAGCGTGATGCTCTGATTGCTTTTAGGCAAAGCTGCCCGCCCGAGAGCAGATGTGCAGCATGCTTCAAGGTGAAAGGCAAAGTGAAATGTAGGAGGAAGCCTGAGTCTCAGCAATCAGGACTGAGCCCAAAGAATTTCCTCCTCCCATGTCTGGACAACCTCTCCTCTTGCCATTAACCCAGCACCCACACACAAAATCGAGGTTTCTTTACTGCATCCAACCAGCCTGGCCAGCTACAACCTTCGCAAAGCCACGTTTTTAGCTGGATTTCTGGAAAACCCAAACTGTCCAGCTACTCATAAACATGCACTTTCTAAGATGTCTGCTCATCTTTGCTTTGGAAGAAACAGGATGGATTCCCTTCATTGGGAGACAAGCTTTCTGTCCATCTTCCCTGCATCTGTATGACCACGATACCTTCTGAGCTGATTTAATGGGAAGGAATCAGGAGAAAGAGGACAAAGTGGAGTAAAATATTAACTAATTCACTTAATTAATTTCACATAATTATCATTTGATTGGCAGCTAGCCTGTACACACAGAAGCCCTATAGGAAGCATATGGTTCATACCTCGTGCAAGTGGAGAGAGACTGGGACGAGTGTGGGGAAGGAAATCATAGCATCACAGAGTGGTTTGGGTTGGAAGGAGCCATAAAGATCATCTCCTTCCAAACCCTGTGTCATGTGCAGGGACACCTTCCACTAGAGCACGTTGCTCAGAGCCACAAGGGCCAACCTGACCTCACATGGGCCAGCCATGAGGCTTCTGCCACCTCTCAGGGAAACCTGGGCCAGGGTCTCACCATCCTCAGTGTCAAACATCTCTCCCTTCTCTCTGGTCTCAATCTCCCTCTTCCACTTGAACCCATCACCCCTTGTCCTGGCCCAACAGCCCCTGATCCAAAGCCCCTCCCCAGCTTTCTCAGAGGCCCCTGGAAGCACTCACAGGCCGCACTAAGGTCTCCCCGCAGCCTTCTCTGCTCCAGCCTCAACACCCCCAACTCTCTCCCCTGGCCTCCCAGCAGAGGGCTTCCACCCTGCCGGCATTGCTGGGGCCCTTTCCGATATAAGGCTGAAATGCATATTCTTGGGAAGACACACATTCTGCTTTTTCACCT
>NW_010414222.1:12764-20620 GCF_000710305.1 Buceros rhinoceros silvestris
CCGCCCTCCCCCTGCTGCCCACGCTGCTGGGGATGAGCCCAGCACACGGGGGGCTTCTGGGCTGCAAGTGCACCTTGCCGGCTCCTGTCCAGCTTTTCACCATCCAGCACCCTCAAGTCCTTCCTGGGGCTGAAGTCTGAGATGCCAACACCAGGACACCAGCCTTCAGTCGTACAGGAAAGTAGGGCTCCTGCAAGAGGACAAGCTGCTCTCACATGGCTCTTTGGGCTAAGTGAAGACGCCAGTGCCAATGCCAGTGCTCTTGGTAGGAGCCCTATTGATTTGTAAGAGCAGCATAACCTCACCCTTTGCCATTAAGACATAGCTCCACTCCAAAAGGCCACTGTTTTCTTCAAAAACCTTCATTTTTATTCCCCTTCTGAGCAAAATAATCAGCACAGCACCTTCACAGCCCCACATTCCTTCAACCCTTTTAAAGAACAGGAGAAGGAAAGCAGCAGCTGAGCAACATGAGCAGGGTACCAGCGACCTTGCGATGCATTTCAGCAAGAAACCTCTGGCTGCCTTCCAAGACACCACCTGCAATGTTGGGTGGATAAACACCGAGCAAGGGCTAATTGATATGGGGAGGATGTTGCCACACGGGAGGAAGCTGCCTGCAGTCCGTGGGAGCCTGATGGATGGATGAGGAGCTGCCCACGTCTCACAACAGCCTGGATTTCCTCGCCTATACAGTGGAGTTGGAGGAACCAATGCCAAAACGGTTCGTTTATGGCTCCGTGGTGGTATTTTTAGAGTTAAAACCAGGTGAATGCAAAACCTGGTGTTAAGCAAAGCCAGCAAGGTCTTACAAATCTGCTGGTAGCACAGACAAGTTGGGAGATGTTTTCACAATAATAAAATGATAAATAAAAAATAAAAATTTTGTGCTTCTAAATTGCAGCCTTGAAGAAAGGCCCTGAGGACATCCCTCAAATACATCCTCCTTTGTACAACTGAGTTATAGGTCTACTAAAATTTCTTTTTTTAATTTAAAAATTAAAGAAATTAGGAAAAAGAGCAGTCTCCGCACCTTCCCCGCACCAAACCTCCCTGTTTTGTAGCCTCAACAGCACAACTCACAGCCAGGTCCCCGGAGCACATGAGTCTCTCCACACGCACACTGGGTTCACGAAGCACCGCAGGGTCCCTTCAGGTAAAGGCACCGCTCGAGTAAAAGGAGTTATTAATAGAAAGCAAAATGTGCTTGCTCTGCAGCACCTGCAGTGTTGGACTTGGGGAGAAGAGACGAGCTGGAGGTTAAAGCGGTAACTTGGTGAACAGCTTGTTTTGCATGTGTGCGTGTATATATATATAAATTACAAAGGACATTGGAAGGATACCCAGAATGCGGAGTTAAAAATCAAGACGAATAAGTCTTCTAGCCTATAAATCTTCCCTAAAACAACCTTTCCGCTCCTGGCTGGTGTTGATGGTCATGCTAGGAGAGCATCCATGCTCTTGCCTCGGCACAGCCATGTCTATTTGAAGGTATCAGCATTATGGACACGTTCAGCTAAGAGCAATGACACGCAAGATTGATGTAGGACAGAGCGCAGAAGTACTTAGAAAGTAAAGGCTTGTTCAGCTGGAAGGACACAGAAGAAGCAAAGGTCATCCTCTAAATGTGAGGGAAAACAAATTTACAATGGCTGTTCGTGATTTATTTGGCAAAGGACAGGCAGAGAAAGTCTTGCTGACTAATTAGCTGGTCCCTCTGCTCTTCTCTTTATTTATTGTTTGTGTTGCAGCAGTAGCCTGAAGCCACCAAGGGAAAGTGAGGCCTTCTCTACAGCATCTGTTCCTCCATCTGGGAGATGGTGATGGTCTAAACACAGAATCACAGAATCAGTTTGGCTGGAAGAGACCTTTCAGATCATCAAGTCCAAACGTTCCGCCAGCACTGCCAGGTCACCAGTAACCCCTGGCCCTCAGCTCCACCTCCACACCGCTGGCAAACCCCTCCAGGGATGGGGACTCCACCACTGCCCTGGGCAGCCTGGGCCAGGGCTCGACAACCCCCTCTGTACAGAAATCATTCCTAATATCCATCCTAAACCTCCCCTGACACAGCAGCAACTGGGAAGGGAGAAGGAGAGATGTTTGACATGTCCTCTGATACGATAACTGACTTAGCACACAAAAGAAATGTGAAAGTCTATCTGGTTTCCGCAAAGCATTTGATATGGGGCCACGTGGGAAATTATTAATTAAGGCAGTGAACATGAACATCAGCAGAATGGCAAACTGGGCAAGGGAAATGACACTGATGAGTGCTAGAAGGCTGTGCCACAGCCTGGAAGGAGGTTAACAGTGTTTAACGTTTTTAAGGTTGACTTTGGCAAGAAAAAAGTAGGGCAATGCTGATGAGAGCTCCTAATGACACAACGTTGTAGGCAGCACCAATATGGAGGAGGATCGGGATATCACGGAAGAGGAAAGGGATTGACCTTGACTGCTGCATTCAGAATAGGATGAAAATTATTGGTACTGAATTCTAGGCTCGGTACTAATCACCAGGATTTTTTTACTATGGGATGGGAGCTCCAAGGCTGCAACTGGCTAAGAATGAGAACAACAGAGAGGTCCCAGTTATGAAAGAGTGAGGGATACATAAGGCATCTGTGATACCCACACACATGACATCTGAGTCTCAGTAGAAATGGGGACCTCATGTCCACAGGGCAACAGTCTGCATCTGTGTTCAAGAAACTGATTTCCTCTAGGAAGAGCTGGAGAGGAATGGTTGATACGGGAAGTAAAAAGTAGACCCAAAAACTTGGACTTGCTACCTACAGAGCCAACTGATGAGGATGCTGTCCTTGGAGACAAGGAGCAGCGATCTCCAGGTAGGAGAAAAGCACTGAATAACCAAGAGCCAATGAATCAGCAAACTATAACCTGTCCATTAACTTACACTGGAAATGAGATGGTGGCCGCAAACCAGCAGAGACTGAGGTCTTGGCACACCCTTCCAGCTGGCATCATGCAACTAAAAAGTCCCTATTTCTAAGACAGAGCCTGGGGTGTTACTTGTAAAGACTAAATAACAAACTAAATAAGGGTATTTACTGGTTCGGAGGGTCCCATCCCGTCCTGTGTACCTAAAGGTCCCTGCTGAGGTGACACAGACCAGCAGGAGCAGAGGAAAAATTGCTCAAGTGCATTGACTTCATCATTTGAATGGCACTTCCAGCCCTTCTTCATGCTCGGATCTATCTTACGGCATGCGCAGCCCAGCTCCAGCTCCAGCCTGCACAAAGTCAAAGCAGCAAAATTCCATGTTGCCTACACTGCTGAGCAGCTCCCAGTTGGCTTTCGAGACTGGATATGTCCACTTTAATGTGACTGCAGGGAATATGTTGGCAAATACTCCAACTTGGAGCTACTATGACCCTTTCTCGTTTGGTGGACTATACCCAGAGGAGATGAAGACGCAGAGCATGACAGGATAGCTGCCTGTTTGCAAGACCCATCTTGATTCTCTTTGTGTCTTAGTAAACAGAAGGGCTTCCTCCATGCATGGTTCATCATCATGGCTTGGCTTCGCAAACGAAGATCTGGGAAGGGCTTTTCCCACGCTCACTGCAAGCAATGAGTGCACCCTTTGGGCCAGCGTGGTGGATTTTTTAGGTGAGGCGCAGCGTGCGCGGAACTGGCTCCACCCTTTACACCTGAGGTTCATCTGCCAGGGCCTAGCGAGCTTGGACGGTGACAGCGAAGTCCTCGGGTCATACGTTTGTTTAGAGTATCCTTCCGGTCCTTGCGTTATCAGCAGACATCGTGTCTCCTCCTGCTGCTAAAGGTACGTATCAAATAACTGCTGAGCCAGAGCTCAGCCTTCGTCAAAGCTGCCAAATATCTCCCTGAACAGCCTTTAGTGGATGGAGGAAAACATCCTGTCCCTTCCCTTCCAGCTGGGAAGAAAATTGGATCCATTTGCCTCCATGGGTTACTTTAACAATGTTCCCATCGCTGCTGGGAGTTTGTAGCTGAAATGACAGTGGGAAATGAAGTCTGCCCAGAAATCATAGCATACCAGGTAGGAAGGAACCTCAATCTGGTCCAATCTTTCTGAATGTTGTCTGGCACTGAAGCCACAATCACAATATTAAACCCCTTTAACCCCTAAACAAGGTGGTTGCACTCAAGCTGGTTGTTGGGATCTACTTTTGGCTTATAACCATGCCCAAACCCAGCCTGGGCAGTGGGCTAAGGACTTGTCAACAACTGAAGAGTGTGGATAATCATGTCCCCATGCCTAGGAACGTGTCCCGGAACTGTGTAATTAACTAATACAGACCCAGCCTATGGATATGATCTGAAATTTCAGAAGACAATGGAAAATGTCCCACCAAGTTTGGCAGATCTGGCAGTACAAGCAGTGTCACTGGGTGTCTCACCAAGGTGGGACATGTCCTTTACCGGAGATTTCCAAGAAGAGGTTGGATAAAAGCAACCTGGTGTGGTCTAGATACACCATCCCTTCTCCATAAACAGGATGTGGACCAGACGACCTCAGGAGGTCCTACCAGCTCTCCACTTCCCCAACTATAATCAAGGAGTAGGAATTCCCTGCCCTCATGTACCTCTCTTCACCCCTCCTGCATGGACATCTCTCCCTAAATTATCTCCTCTGTATCTTAGAAAAAAACACAGCAAGTCTCCAGCACTGACTCATTCATCTCTATAGCTACTACAAATTTCCACTTGCTCCACATCTTTAGTAGCTCCAGGGCTTGAGATGAATGACAGAACATTAGCAACAGGCATTTCATTAATACTATAGGCAGTCCAAAATCTTCCACTGAAGCTTTTCTTGGTCTGTTTCCTCTGACAGGAAAGGAAATTGGTGAAGAAAAAAAATTAGTAATTGCTTTGGCGAAAAAAAAGAAAAACATTCTCTTTTTGGTGAAGAACTGGAAAGCAAAGTTTTGCAATCTTTCTCTGGGGAAAATTCATCACTTTCCTGCTCATTTCCACACTCTGCAAAGGGGTGAAATTTCCCCTTTCCCTTTTAAACCTTTTTTCTTCAGGGAACAAAGGCAACAAAAGGAGAAGAATGCAAGACAAAGAAGGAGAAGGAAAAAAAAACACACCCAGGAAACACCTAATTCTAACATTTTCCCATAATTTTCAAACAAAAATGGAAAACATTCATTCCTTCTTGCACTTTTGGCAAATGTTCTTCTAATTCTTCCACTTCCAACAGCAAACACCACTGTCTGCACGTTATCACCTTCTCCCTCTGCTCCCAGACCCCCAGGGTCAACCCCCCCACCCCCGCATTCTTCCGCGTGTCCATCCCACCCCTTCCAAGAGTTCAAGAGGACACAATCCCCTTCCAAGCACTCAAGCACTGGGATCACCGTGGCCACCTCTGTGCCCAACACAGATAAAACCCTCAATGATGCCACCAGAACCTCCTATGAGACACCAAAGAATGGAAGAAAAGGCTCCACCCAGCAGCAATGGCTTTCCATGGAGCTGAAAGTCCCCCAGGCTGGGTCCTGACTCCTATCTCGAAGTCAAGTCAGCCACATAAACCTCATATTCCTCTGCGCTGAAGAACGCCCTGGTCCTTACTTGGTCCCTCAGGGTCCAGAGGCCACCACGAGAAGCAGAACTGCAGAGAAGAGAGGTGTGGAGGGAGATGAAACCTGCCCATGTAGCACTCCTTGGGCAGCGCATGCTCTGGGAAGGGAAACTAAGGCAAGAAGTTGTTGCTGGAGCCTGTGTCACACGTAGTCACAGCTTCCAGTGCCTCAACCCCAGAAGAACAACAGCAAAATGATGCTGCAGAACTGTCTCCTGAGTCCAGCCTCAGCTCTGATGCAATGTGTAGGGCCTCAGGCAGGTCACTCAGCACCTCTGCCTCAGTTTCCCCCACAACCAAAGAGGAATAGTCGCAGGACACGAAGTGGCAAGCAGATACCATCATGCACGACTTGATCACTTTCAACTCTACTTGCTATTTATAGCTTCAAACCCGATCTTACCATGGAAGACACCTAACTTTTGGAAACCATTAGGACTGAGTGTGTCCTGCCACAGTTTCCCATGGTCTGCCAAGAGAATTTATCGGGGCAGAAATGCATTAAAAAAAGTCTCTATATAAATAAATATTTAATAAATGTATAAAAAGAAAGATAAAGCAAGTAATATAGAGATAAAGATGAATAATACAAGGACAAATAATATAGAGATAAATAATATAAATAAACCAAATATTTATTCTGGAGGATCTCTGGGCACAGACGGTCTCCTGCAGACAAGCACAGCCCTGCCACAGTTGCCCTGGCCTTGCCGAAGGCTTCTGGGCTCAAACACCAGTGCAAACACATCTTCCGTCCCTTGGGCTAGGAGTAGCCTCCACCCTCCATGGTCATCACAGACCTGCTCCGTAGGTCCAGGCAGACCTGGGAGGAGGTCACTGGCATGTGGTCTCTGTAATATTAACGTGCCTTGGTATAAAGAGGCTAAAAAAGGGAATTCCTCCCTTTGGCATTGGACTTCCCCCATGACCTTGGGCTAGTTGTTGACTCTATCCCATGATCCCTCACCTGGAAATGATACTCAGGGGAACAAAGCGAGTTTAAAAACCATCTCTGGTTTCACCAAGGACTTGTTTCCCAACCTTGGAGCATCACATTATGCTGATTTGCAGCAGTGGCGGAGAGCTGTAAGGAAATCTCCCCCCTGCTCTCTGCTGCTGGAGAGTCTTCATCCACACACAAGACCAGCTACTGCCGTGGAGGACAAGCTCCACGTCAGCCATCCTTGCTCCTTCTCTAGCAAAAGGTCACTATGGCATAATTTTGGCTGCTGGGTGGCCCAAAAGGTTGCCCAAATAGTCTCCATCCTCAGAGGTGTCTGAAACCCACCCAGCAGTGACTCCTGCGAGCAGGAAGGTTCTTGCTAGTAATAAGGATTTGGAAAATATGGCTTTTAAAAAGAACCTAGACAAGAAACAACACTTAAAATGCCTAATTTGAAAAGAAAATGAGAACAATTAGCCACAACATCACTTATGCGTTAATGAAGAGGCGCTGATGTTCCAGGGTGAGCGTCAGAGCAAACACTTCTCTTGCAATCTGCTGCAAGGAGAAAAACATGGAAGGGGGAGAGCAGATAAGGACCCAAGAGAAGCCGTACAGGTGTCCTGAAGGATGAGGAGCAACACGAGGAGGGCTGAAGCCTTCAGGTTCCTCTTGGGTTTAACATCTCAGCTGACCCAAACCTCTTTGCTTGAGGAGGACACCCAGCCCAGCCCTACAGGCAGGAGGAATGGTCCGTGGAGGAGTGGGAGGCTGAGCAATCAGCATGTAAATGATCAGCAAGTAAATGATAAAAGTAAATAATTATCCTTTGCACCAGCGAAGAAGAGCAACCCAACAGCCCTCCAGCTCTAGGACAGCTTTCTGCCTTAGCCCTGCCACCACTGAGCCCTCACCTGGGAAGGTGACCAGACAAAAAAGCAGAGTCAAAAATCACAGCTGGCCAAAACAGCTCAAAGGACCATGTCACTCCTGGACCCCACACTGTCCGTCCTTGCAAAACAGAGATCCCCCAAATCCCTGGCCATTTCCTCCCAGCTCAGTGCCGTCACACCTGGATGGTTTTTGTTTTCCACCCCCAATGCATCTGACCCCTTCAGCGCCGGTGGAAAGAACAGCAGCGAGGAGTTTTGTGCTCCGAATCCCAAACGGGGTCTCTTCCCGGGGTGAAATCAGGGCACCTCATTCCAGCCCGGGGGTGAGGGGACGATGGGGGTGGGGGGTAGAGAGGGCTGTGCACTGCGTTAAACATGGCAGCATCCAACGGCTGCCCCCCCCCAGAGGCCCCGGACGACACTC
>NW_010414223.1:0-6809 GCF_000710305.1 Buceros rhinoceros silvestris
TCCCTGGAGCGAAGCTGGCTTGCTTCCCTCCGTCCGTGAGATAAGAGTTGCCCATGTCTTGGATTCTGTTTCTTCTTTAATGGAGTTCACATATATTGAAGGAAATAGAAGGAGTAGGGAGTATATTTAGGCCAAAATGCACTCTCTTCCCTTTAATTCACTTTAAAAAAAATCCAGACATCCGAAGTGGAAGAAAAACAAACTCAAATTTGAGTTGCTGTCAGCTGTTTCTTGACTGGAAATGTTGCAATCTTAAAGGTTTGATATCTTCTTGATCATCTATCTATTGACATTTTTTGCAATGGAATCAGTAGGTTGGAAAACGTCAATAAAAGATACAGTCATTGAAATCAATTGCAGAGAAGCAATTTCAGAACTGCATTATAACTGTCCTGCTAGTCTGAGGATACATATCTAATTATGGTTAAGGGCTGTATGTAACTGATACTTCATTATGAAGCAATCCCTTTTAAGACTACTTAGATGTACCTTTAAATTCCTTCAACTGCAGAACTCAGTCCTTTCCCCCCATCCTCCACTGTTTTATGTCTATAAAGCATCTGAGTATTATTTACTGTATGCTGAAGCATTGCAGCTCTAATAAGAGTTCTGTCACCGATACTGTCATTTGCCAGAAAAGCAGTTCTTCCCTGCTTTGTGATCAGGGCCCTCCCCCTTTACAATGGCTTCCTTTCAAAGGATGGAGCACACAGCCTGCGACCTGTGCACACAAACATTTCACAACTTCTATATTGCTCTTCAAAGATCCAATTAAGCAAGCAACATTACTGATGAAATGAAGATCTTTCATTAAATAAACACCAGAAAAATGTCTAATCACCATGTTCTAAGTGACACCAACAGACAAGTGTGGTAGAAAGTTTATTGCTTAGCTGAATTCTTCAGGCAAATGTAGTTACTTTTTAAAATTCTATTAACTTTCATGAAATCAATTGGGTCAATCATTTTTTAAACAAGAAGAAACAGACCCCAGTGTCTTGCTTTGAAATCCCCAATGCTAACAACTCATCCACTTTTTCCTGGGATGTAATTGAAAAAGAATGCAATTAGGTATTTTAGTACCTTCAGAAAATACAGCACATTGTGTTTTAGTGCAGGCAGTGGAATTTTCCTTTTTAGTTAGTTATTTCAGAATTTGGCTTAAACATTAAACAGGCCAGTTCTAGAAGTCATCATTGTATGATTATCAGCATGTGAAATATCCCCAGAAGTTCACAAAGGAAGACTTTTTATGAGCTACATAGTCTTACATCTAATATAACTTTGAAGGATACTACTGTTCTATCAAAGACTGGCAGCAAGTCTCTTAACTTCCAGCATAACATAACATCTCTTTCAGAGTGTTAGAGTAAAATGACGAATCAACTTAATGTTATCTGAAACAAAGTTGTGTATACCAATCCACACCACAGCTCAATTTAAAGTCTTGACAAATAGCTCATCTCCTTTGTTGCTTTGATACAACATTTTTTTTCTTTTAAGAATGATAAATTTAAACATTAAATTATCGTGCTTTAACTGAGGAAAAAATCAAATAAAGGAGTACAATTTTGTAAAACGTGAATGTGAGCATTGAGTAGAACCATTAAAGAAATTTTTTTTGTTGTTGTTGCATTGACCAAGTGGTATTCCTGAGGTTGTTCAGGTGGCTAAAGCTAGAAGTAATACTGATGACTAATCCTTGCAGGAATCAGTCCCATGTCTTACTAGTTTTATGGGTGACTGAGTCTGTGAAAGGAGTAGCACAGATACATGGCAATGAACCTGAGTCTGTTTCACAAACTATGACCTCACACATGATGATATTTAAATGTTGAAATACAGTTTTGTGTCAAAGGGCTTTTTTTTTTTTTTGGTTGGTGTTTTAACATGGTCTGTAGTTAACAGACCTCCTTTCAATTTTAAGCCAGTGGGAAGGATATATTATGTTGTCATCAGTGATAGACTAATCCACCGATGTATCTTTAATCCAGAAGACAGATAATTCTAATTCTGGGCAACAGTGCAAGAAGGGATTCCAGATAATACTAGAAAATATGCTTTGCTTTGCAGAGAACTTTTCAAAAATTTGTTCACATAAGTTTTTAAAATTTTATTATTGCAATGATTTATGTCTAATTTGCAATTATAATTAACATTATAAAAAAATTGTGTATCTCAAAAAAGCATAGATAACAACTGCTTCAGGTGCTCAGAATTCTCACTGTGCATATTTTGTATTCTTATGTTTGTTACTCACACATATTCTTTACACACGAAACCAGGGAATATGTACTAAACAGGAGAATTTGATTAATGTTGAGGTGACTCTTACCTGTTCCATTACCTGTGTTGCATACACAGAAGAACAGCGTTAAGGGTTTTCTTAACTAGATTTCCATGAAAGTGCTCCTGGATCTGCCTGTGGGCCACTATACCTTCACATTCTTGCAAGTTTTGTATGCCTGATATCGTAGTTTAAGTCAAGGCTTTCTCAAAAAGCCTTTTTTCCCTCCTGATAACTAAGCACCAGGTCATCCAAATACTTTTTACCCCATCTGTTAGCTATGGTTTTATATGGCTATTGCTTATTCAGAAAACAAATATACACATTTTCAAATTAGTAGGTTGTGGTTTGGGTTTGTTTTTTGAGGTTTTTTGTTGGGATTTTTTTGGGGGGGGGCATGAGTAAGCGTGTGTCGTATTTTCAAGACAAAGTATTATTTTCAAGTGTGAAAATATTTAAAATATAAGCATATAATTATTACCCCACTCTTCCCCAAAATTATGAAAATAAATGTCTGAAATTAGTTATTTCACTTCAAGCTTTTGAATGGAAAATTTGCACATTCTAGCTTCCCATCCCTGTTTAGATTAGGCAAAGCATCCAGAAGTGGTTACATGGTAGGAAATGATGTTCTACCACTTTCATATATATATTCTGTATGTACTATTTAAACAGATTAAATCTGTACCAGAGGTGGTTTCTGAAAATTTGTGATACTTTCTCAGACAGCAGATGACAGAGATTCAGCAAATGGCCTCATCATTAATTTTTATTTTAAAAAATATGACAATTTTGTGTATGGTTGTAGTATAGAATGACAGCTGAAGTTCTGTAATTGCGTCTTCTGTTTATCAAATGTGATCAGTTTCCAAACTCTGTACTTCCACATCCTTATTAACAATCTCGTATGATCAGTCCAATCTGAAGATCAAGCTGAGTTCATTCTTTTTTGCTCACTCTCAATTGTCATTTAATAATTCTCAATTTGTTGAATTTCTACATTCAGATATGTTTTCCAATTAGCAGCAATTTTCAAAACTTTTTCTGTTCTTTTTCTTTTTTTTTTTTTTTCTTTTGGTACCAATCAGATAGATCCAATTTTCCAGTTGCTTTAGTTACCTTAAGGAGTGATTGAAAGGTAGCTGAGGAGAACACACAGATTTAAGCATCTCAAATGTGATGTCAGCATACTTTCACCGGCATCGTGGGTAGAACCAGGTTATCTCTTTTGCATAAACAGCAGCTGCATACAGTCACCTTCCCAGGTTGCAGGGGTAGATGCCTCCCCTTCTCCCCAGCCACCACACCCATCACTTGCTTTTCTCTCTCATGAACAAACTGGTGAGGCCTGCTGGCTTGAGCCAATGCACTAACACTTTGTGCAACTTTGTTGTCAAATCCTGTGTCTTGTTCAGTTTGAATCCTACCTTCATTAGTCAAAATGATGCTTAATCACAACATGGTTATTACAAAAACTTGAAAAGCAGCAAAGTACTTCTTGGCTACTGATGCTGCTCAGCAGTTCCCTCCAAACAGTCTCAAGGAATTGCAGCAGTGGCAGGCATAAAGATTCCCAGGGGGAGATCAGACTCCGGGATCAGTATGGTCCACCTCCCGAAGACAAAGGAAGGGTGAAAGACTCAAATTATGATAAGCACTGATTAATGTCAAAGAAACTTCCAAGCAGTGACAGTGGAAAAGCTGGTCATCTGTCAAACTGCCCTTATGGAGGAGTAGAGGTGCAGTGAGGGTAGTCTAGTTCTTTCTGCTAAGGACCAAGTTTGTCAGCCAGAGGAAAATTTGCAAAGATACATTTATACTTGGTCTTCTGTTGTATAGACACATTTTGCCCTTTTGCTTGGATAACTAAATAATGTGTTGTTTGGAATGAATCATATATTCGTCACTGCAAAAGTACAGTGTCAATACAAGAAAAAAAAATCTTGCTTGTCTCAGCTGAGAGTACAAAGAAAACCAATGCTTTCCTTCCTGTACTGGAAATAACCAAGAGACTACACTGAGCAGCTACTTGAAAAATCTTTTCCTCTTCTTTTGGCACAAATGATGGAGGTATAGAACCTCATAAATGCAGGTTGTTTTATCTGCTTGATCTTTGCTTCCAGCAACTATAGTAACTTCTGATTCTAACAAGCTGAAGTCAGACCTGAAAGACACACAATTGGGGGGAGTTCAGAAGCATCTTAAGATCGTACAATTCCTAGAGGATCTAGCTCAATGAAAAAAAAATTGTGCAGGTGCCTTTTTTAACATCCAGTCACTTGATTATTCTTTAAAATAATGAAAATGTGTTATTATTCTGTGTTTTATTCAGACTACGTTAGTGGTAGAGAAAATACTGGTGTATTTGAATTGTCAGGTGGTGTTCTCTCAGTTTTTTGTTCGACGGAAACAGCTTAGAATTACAATGCTTCAGTGCATCCCTTCAGAAGACTATGTAAAACTTGTTAAGCACACAACTTTCTAAAGTTCCAGGCTAATGCTCATAAATGTAAAGTTAGACTAGCAGCCCACAATGTTAGTTTAGAAGCAAACTCTGTATTTGAGTTTGAGATAAGCATTTCCATAGGAACTGGAAAGAGTCATTAAATAAGGAGTTTGTGGTTTTGGGTTTTTTTTTTTTTCTGAATAATAAAAGAATATTATCTTCACTGTTGTTTCTGGGCAGAATTTTATATGTGAGCCTAAGAAAACTGATACTCTGCAGTGATCAAAACAAGTCCATATATTTGAAGTGACATATATTTGAATGAAAGTATACTTTGTCAATGGATTACAGAAGAAACGATTCAGATGATTTCTAAATCTTAGAGGGATTAGAGGATTCCCATTAGAATTGTTCCATAAATCTCTCTTTTTATTCTACAATGTATGATACTATTTTCTTCCCTGATAAAATTTCAGTGAGTAAATAGGTTTGCTCTGAAGAAAAATTTGTCTTATTGTTATCATTGCATTTATGCATGCAACTTCTATTTTATCCTATTTTATTTTGTTTGTGCAGGTAGCAATTTTATACACATCCCCAGTCTCTTTGGATGCAAACAAAAGGTGCTCAGGGTATTGTTTGGAGCAAGAGAACAATAACAACACAACAAAAACACTGTCTCAAGCACATGTAGACGTGCAAGAAAATATATGTGCATGAATATATTACAATAAATCAGTAAGGAGATAGGTTTACAGAGCATTAACTACTGTTAGTAACGTTCTGATGTAATGCATTTTTGAAAGAGAAATTAGTTGCGTGTATTACATCAGCTGTAGCCTGGAAAAGGAGAACGCAAGTGCTACAGCATTTCTGTGTTTTCAGACCTTACCTTGTTAACACAGAGTGACTAGAAGTAAAGAGCAATTAAGGAGCAACCTGCTCCCAAAGTAATGTTGTTTCCTGCTCACTCGATCTAAAAGTAAACAAATAAGAAAGAAAGAAAAAAGAAAGGAGGGAGGAATAAAGAATTAAACAAAGCATTCTCAAACTGTGAATGAGAGAAAGACTTCCTCATGAGAAAGAAAAGTTTTCTTTTGGAGTTTCTCTTGCCAAGTGCTTGTAGTTCCTTCTGTTTTCCAGGACTGATAATAGTATTCGAAGACTTTGGAACAGGTGTTGTTCTTAAAATAGTGGCATATTCAACATTGACCTTGACATTAAATATCTTCGAGCATCCCTGAAGCTTAATGCTGGGCTGTCAATCATTCCAAGGACAGCTGAAGACAATTGCATTCTGTGTAAGGAAGAAAACAAGTAATGAGGAGAGCCAAGGGAACTGTCCTAGAAGCCTTCCAAAACGTTTCCTCTCAAGTGGAATGGAGGAGGTAACTGGTTCTACAGATGAGTCTGTCCGTCTTTGGGACATTAGTAAAAGTATTGGAAATATAAGTAAAACAACTGCCATTACCCTCCCAGTTTTTCCACAGACTTTTATAATGGCAAACTGGCATCATGCAAAGAATTTTTTTTTGTCTAAATGAAAGAAAATAAGCCTAATTTTTTTTAACCTAACTCTTCTTTTATTGAAGCCTATATGAAATTTATTCCTGTGATAGTCAATTTTTTTAAGTCAGTGAGAAGTGTTCAGGAAAAGCTTTTACCATGATGTTATAGAATTTTGCAGATACCTACAATGATAGTTTTCAACATTTTTGTGACTAAAGTCTGTGTCAGAGCTCGTTGAAATTGTATCAGTATCTTATTTAGGTAGATGAGTGAGAAGTCTTGCCCAAGACCATAAATGACATTTTCAAATAGAACCTTAGCTTTCTCTATTTTTCTACTAAAGTCTTTCCAAAAACATTCATGCACTGAGTACAAAAGGTTTTCCTTAATACTGAGCACAAAATAGAAACACTAAAACTTCTATCTGTCTTTCAGGAAATATGAATTTATATACTCTTAAAAACAAAACATGGAATGTCAGAAAATTATCTTTAGAATTCACATTATTTGACATAATGTTAAAAAACCCCTTTTTTATTTAAAAAGTTAAAAATATAAATAAAATAC
>NW_010414224.1:0-1297 GCF_000710305.1 Buceros rhinoceros silvestris
TATAATTATAAAACTGTATTTTTATAATTACACAAATAAAAAAATGCCAGTAAAATAAGGGTTGTTTTGAGTAAGTAGTGCTTTCTGCAGCTCTTTAGTAATAATGATTTTATATCAGATACAAATTAGAGATACTCTTAACTACCATTATGTACAGAACACTGTAATTTGAACCATTTTTTCTAACACTGAAGAAATGCTTGAAAGAATAAATGAATAGATGACCAAGCCTCACTTCCTACGTTCAAAAAGTTTCAATTTCTGCACCTGTTTTCTGCAAGTAGTATTTTCTCCAGAATTTAGATTTTAGCCTCACCATTTGTTGATTATCTGTCCTCTCACCGTCGCTTGCTGTGAGCATCCAGGGCCTCCACAAGGCAGGACTGCAGAAAGATTAAGACAGAACAGCAGTCTCACAGTTAACACTCCATGGTGGGATCAGTGCAGTACAGATCCTTTTGTGAGATTCTGCT
The DNA here is from genome assembly GCF_000710305.1 of Buceros rhinoceros silvestris. Classification (NCBI taxonomy): domain Eukaryota; kingdom Metazoa; phylum Chordata; class Aves; order Bucerotiformes; family Bucerotidae; genus Buceros; species Buceros rhinoceros. The sequence goes on from NW_010414224.1 coordinate 474, forward strand.
GGCATCTTTCAAAATAATATGATTTTTTTGCTTTCAACACATTTCGATCTGGTAAATTTGATTTCTGTGCCAATATTTATCTTCTGTCTAGGGTCTGGTTACACAAATTAGACAACCGCTTGCACATTTTTAGTTAAGGTGCCATTTCTTTTTAAGATTTCACAACTCAAAGTGACTGCATTGAACTCCAAATGATGATGTCATTGATACTGAAATCTTTTTATTTATGCAGCACTGCTATAAAATAAAAACTAACCCTCCCTCTCTAACAGCATGCCTAAATACGGATTCAATGTCAATGAGTGGCTGGTTATTTATTAAGTGACTCCGGCATTAAACTGACATGGGCAATCTGATCTATTTAGCTTAAGAGAGCATACGCAGTGGTGGATGATACACCTGCCTTTTATTGGGGGGGAGGGGCATGACTACAGTTACGGATGCTCTTCTAAACGGTACTTTCCATCTCTGCTGATGTGTGATGGATCCATAGGTTTGGGGAAATGGACAAGTGCTTTCAGATATGAAAGGTAAATAAACTTAAAAATAACAACAAATTGGTTATCACAACCTTAATTTTCATGTACTTTCATTTATAGGTTCTTAAGTATTTGACTGAAAAGGATAAAATATCAGCAAAGCAACTAAAATACCTGTTCCAAGTTTTCAGAAACATATTTTGCCCCGTACTTCTGACCTTGGAAATTGTTTCCTGTTGTCTGTTCAATGCTGAAAACGTTACATTCAAAAGATACTTACAGTCAGAGTTTTGAAAGGAAGGAAGTTGCTAAAAAGCCTCTCGCTGTGGCTGCCTTACCTCTCCG
>NW_010414225.1:0-1586 GCF_000710305.1 Buceros rhinoceros silvestris
ATATGTCCTGGGTATTTTTAAAGTTCTCTGTTGTGCTGTAAAAAAAAGTGTGGATTTCTAATCAGGCTGATTTTCAGAGCCATTAATATAATATTTAAAGTTGAGTTCACTGGATTATTTTTGTCTCGCCCAACGATTCCTAACTTCCAAATTAATGACAAGTGATTCCTTCTTCTTCTCTCTGTACAATTATGCAATAGAGTTTCTTTCGTTTTAGAGCTGTTCTTTTCGCAAGTCGAGGAAATAATTTATTTTTTTTTGCTGGTGGATTTTTTTTGAAAGAAAACAATGACAAAGTATCTGATACTTTTTTATTATTATTTACTACGTGTGATGTTTTGTATAATAGATTTCACCTTGACCATTCCTAAGGACTATTTGCTTTAACCTGCTTCAAAGTTCGTTTGTCTTATGTGGTCCTAATTGTTGTACTTACCTTAAAATAAATCCATGCTGTTTTTTTCTGCTCCAAGTCTGGCGCTTCTCTGTGTATATACGTGGTTTTTGCAGCGTTTTTTCCCTCCCTTTGCCTTTCCTTCATACGAAACAAACGGTTGTTTTTAAAACAAAGTCGTTTTCCTGCAGCCTAAAGGTTTCTTACGATGAATATTTCTTGGAGAAAAAGTTTAGTTCACCTGGAGAAGTGGAAATTATACAACTGTGGGGAAGGTGGAGTGAGTGGGTGGGTGGGAATGAGTAAAGCACGGCGGGGGCTCTCTCCCTCCATCCCAAATCCTTGAAATTTAGCGAAACTTCCCAGGCCTGCCGTGGGGAGAACGGGAAAAAGGGGCGGCAGAGAGGGGGGTCCCTGTCTGCTCGGGCCTTGCGCGGTGCTTCTCGTGTCCCGGTGCCCGGGGCCGGCGCCTTCCACGGCAGAAAACAGACAAAATTCCAGCACACCCCCTTCTTTTCTATTTATTTTTTTAAAGCTAAAGAGAGGCTGAGGGCGATAAGATCGAACGTTTAAATCCGGACTCATTGCGGAGTCTAAAAGAAGGTGGAAAGTTCCTTTCAGAATCATTTTAAGCGCAGAAATCCTCCCCCGTCTGAAGATTTGGCTGATTTTAACCTTCTCTTGATGGATTTAAGCTCCTGTTCGCCACGCCGGCCGCTCACAGATGTTGTGTCTTTTCCCCCAAACCCTCTTAACCTGTTCAAGCAGCTTTAACCGAGCCCAGGAGTGCGGGGGAATAGCACGGAACTACCGGTAAAGCGGATTTTCGGGCTCTTCGCCACTCCTCAAGCCCGGCTCCTTTCCCAGCCCCTACAAAGGCTTGCCCATCCAACATTTCCCGGGGACGTTTCCCGGCCGTGCCCTCCTTCCACCTCCCGCAGCCTCTCGTAGCTCCGGCCGGGTTAGGGAGCGATTAGACCCTGTTAAAATCGCTGATCTAAATTGGGTTTGATCGGGTAAACTCCGCATGCGCTGGAAAGCTGGCAAAAAGCGCCGAAACTCGGTTTAAATAAGAAAAAATGTCCAAGCCTCACTTGATCTGTGTTTTAAGGAACGTTCTTGTAAAACTTCTGCCGTTTTTCCTGGCTTTCAGAGGGTGGTTTTATTTTTTCTTTCTTTTTCTTTCTTTTTT
>NW_010414226.1:0-1054 GCF_000710305.1 Buceros rhinoceros silvestris
TGTGTTGGGGTTTTTTTTGTTGTTGGCAAGTAGATCCTTCATGCTAATCTCAAGGAGGTAGGCTGCTAAGTTTATACGCTTGCTACAGTTTAAAGATTCGTCCTTTCCAGTTCTGTGCGCTCAATGGATTTACAAGAAACCCGGCTTCTTCCTGTGATAAATGAGCAACTGCAGGAGCTCCGGTGGATTCGTGGTATCTTTTCAAATTACGTCTTTTTAAAAGTGACCGCTGCATCTGCTGTAGCCTGAATAAATAGAGGACTTAAATCGGCATGCCCGTTGAGCTAGCACATTTCGGAATGATAATCTCATTAAAAAAAGAGGGAATTGTACAGTGAGCCAGGCAGCTGGCTAAGGGCATTTGCACTGTAGGCTGTCGTGATGCCAGGCCAGGTTGACAGCTGGGACCTGGCAGGGTAAATTAACACAGCTGAGCTCTGGTTTGGGCTACAGCAATGCGTCTGTCCTGGTGGGATGCCCTAGTGCAAATCTTTTCCTCTGAATTGTCTGACAGGCTCCCACATGTCCCAGTCTTCTCCAAGGGCATGGCCCACTAATGTGGCTCTCCTAGTTACTTAACACCTGACAGCCGTCGGGGTGTTTTGGCTGTTTGTCCTCTTGCTTGAGTCTGGAAAAGGAGGAAGAAATGTGTTTGGAGACAGAATCCTGCAACCATGAGCAAAACTGAAGAAATTTCTTTTCCATCATGCTTGCTGTTGCGTCTGGTTTCCCAAGGCACCAACCCGGGGAAACCTAGGCAGATCTCAACGGGAGAAGACAACAACAGACTCGGTAAAGGTCCAGAGCAGTTGACGGCAGGTGCTAAGTCTTTGTTGCTTGTTCTTCCTTTTAGCACAGAACTAAAACTAATTCACATTTTTGGCCCCATCCTGGGCCTTATTTAGTATAAATCAGAGCGGGCTGGACCTATTATCTTGAGTAGAGCAGAAACACGTTGTGCTCTGGCCGTATCCTCATTTTGTTTTTACAGTCAGGTTTGAGAGCTGAGGGATATGTGGAGTTGTCTCACACCGCACACACACACCCTCCCTCC
>NW_010414227.1:0-12306 GCF_000710305.1 Buceros rhinoceros silvestris
GGAGGGGGAAAGAGGGAAAGGATTTTTATCGTCCTGTATTTTTCATTAAGATTAGGGAGAAAAGATTTCAGCTGAACTTGTAATATACGGGACAGAGGAGAATACTGTGAAGATCCTCAGGGTACTGCAGAGTGAAGTGAAAGGCTGGAGAATGGTAGGAGGAGGCAACTTCTGTTTTTCCTTGCAAACAAAAGCTCACGTTTACCAACTTGGAAATGCTTTGGAAAAGTGAATGATTGCCTGTTCATGAATTCTAGGGCCATTTTGGGAGCGTTTCAATAGGATATGTAGTCTGCTGCCTGTGAGTCTTTTGCATACCAACAGGATGTGAACTTTCGCTTCAAAAATATATTTTAAATGGTGCCAGAAATGTACTTCTTTTGTATAGTAATACAAGTGATGGGTAAAGAGCCCGTGTTTCTGATTTTGAAGGTAACCACTGCAACCCTGATAGAAATACTGTGTCTGGGAGCACACATTTCAGCCAAGTTGCTCCTCTGCCCAAACTCTGAAATTTCAAGCAGATTTTCCAGCAAGTTATCGTTTGATCATCTTGATTGGACACAAGGTAGACAATGGCCATTCCGGTGCTTTGCCCCCTTCCAGAAGCAGAGATCTACCAGAACCCTGGCTCAGGCAGGTCAAACCCATGGAGCCTGGGAAAGGATGCTCAGCTGGCAAGTCTGGAAAGGGCTTCTCTTCCTGGTCTAGCAGAAACTGGAGCCTGTTGGCCTTCAGGCTGCAGTTTGAGCCTGTCTAGTGGCAGAGTGGATGCTATGAAGAGACTTGACTATCATGACTGAGGGAGGGATTTCAATCATTCAGCTTGTAGCTAATTTTCTAAATTTATGATGCTGCCCTTTTATAACTGATGATAGGTGCTAAGCAATGACCATTAACAGATGACAGCAAGATTAGTTTGCCAATCAGTTTGACAGCTTCTCAGGATTTCTTTTCAGTTGTTAGGCACTAAAGCTCACTCACAGAAGGCAGCATGACATATTTGCTCATCTAATGGTTGCCAGCATATGAAGGCTGTCCAGCAGGTGACCTGTCCCTCAAGACGAGGAGAAATAAGTGTGTTTGAATTTTTCTCAGCATTAGTTCAGATGCCTGCAATGGCTGCTTCCCAGAGTTTGGGGAGCGGGGGAAAGGAAAGGATGAGAGGAGTTACAGCCATGGTGTGAAGAGGCGCAGTGGTCCCAGGGTATCTCTTCCCAAACCCCATGCAGAAACAGGGCATCTGAGCTCTGGGGCAGGTCCCTGGCTCTGCAAGTCAAGGACTTGGTAGGTTACTGAAACAGGCCATATCCTTCTTGGTTGAGCGGTTTAACTGAATTAACAATAGTTGTGTGGAGGATAGCTCCAGCAGCTGTACTTAAAGAAATCTGGGATCCTATAGCCCAGGCTCTTTGATGCAGACTGTGTTTGTATTATCTGTTTAGATACCTTGTTATACAAGTTCTGGGTTTTATTTGTGTTGTTCTGAGGACACCAGGATGAGAAGCTGAAAGTGTAAACACATCTGGAACAGGGATTCCTTGAAGTCCTTGAGTCAACCTGTTAGAAAACAGGAGGAAAAAAAAATCTTGTCTTGACTAACTTAAAAGAAGATTTAGAGCCTGCTGTGCAATGCCTCCACGCTTTTCTAGTACTTGACCGTGTTCAATACATTTCATCCTGATTTTAGTTTCTGAAGCAGGAAGAAGTATTTAGCTCTTTGTTTTTCTGGGCAGCGAATAAAATCAGATGCTTGGCTTTCAGTACTGAGGCCCAATTTCTGTATTCATATCCATCATCTGAAAGATAGCCATGAGCATTTTGTATCTACACTGGCTTTGTAAAAAGACAGACAACACAATTACCCACAATCTATTTTTCTTATTAAGACATAGGAGAGAGCAAGTTCATTTCTTCCTAGTATAATTCTGAGATTTTCTTTTAACAATAAAAGGAGCCAGGAGGAAAGCGCAGGAGTGTTTGCCTCAGTAAATGAAATTTATATCACCTTAGTGGGAAATTGAACTTTGATTTATGAGAGGTAGAGGAAGAAATTCATGTACATGTTCACTTTGGAAGTCATATGGAGCTATGTTAGTTTTTTCTCCCTCTTTGCTAATTAAATGCGATTTTATAATAACACACCGAACACCGATTTCTCGCTAACGAGGTGTAACATTGTAAGATGGCCTCTCTGTCATCTCAAAGTCCAGCGTGTTGCCATTGGAAATTATCATTGCAAATATTAAGTAAAGAGCTCCTGTTGGGCTGACCCCCGCTCTGTTAGTCCTTCTGTGCGAGCAGCAGCCAAAACCATGCTCACTTTAACACCCATGCTCAGGGGTGGGATGTGAGCAGGCTTTATCAGGGACAGAAAACAGTATCGGGAGCAACAGAAGTAGCTTTATAGCCTGCTCCTCTGTCTGCCTGAGTATTGTTTAATGTTCTGTTCCAGCTGGTCCAAACAGTATTTTGTTGTACCAAATGGACCTTGGCCAGGATTCAGAAAACAACTGAGAAACTATAATCAACCATATCCACCATCTTAATATAGCAACGACAGTTTGTGTAGGAGAGAAGGGACAGGCGTGATAGAAGACAGAGCCTTGCATTGAAAGCTTTGGCTATTAAGACATGACTCTGAAAAACTGGTTTATACCTCTCTGCCTGAATAGTGAAGATCTGCTGGAAGAGATGAAAAGGTGGAAGGTGGCCCTGTTCCACCAGCAGTCAGTTTGGGGTGGAAGAATCTCTCTCTGCCGTAACTGTTCTCCATGTGAGGAGGAGAGGATTGAGGGTTTTCTTCCTGAAACATCTGGTTCACTCAAGGCAAAGGAAGATCTCGTTGTTTACACAGCGCGGTTCATATTGCGAACACAGACACTTTAAAATAGTAGCTCTCTCTTTTGGTATGTTGTTTGTGGAAGGGCTTGCTTTCTGGCATGAAATAAAAGGGAAAACTGTGAGAAGCAGCTCATTATTGAAGGAATATTAATAGAGGAATGACAGCTTGGATCCCGCCTGCTAGGCTAGGTTGCTAAACTGAAAAAATGGAGCTGAGTATCTTATTTGAAGTGTATTATCATTGCGAGTGAGTCACAAACTCCTATAGAGTTAAAACAGTACAAATCCTGTTATTTCAGGTGGTTGTGTAAACTGCTTAGTTTCTGTGTAATTCTGCCACTCCTGGTAAACACAAGGCAGAGATGAGAATGGGAATAACCACCCCTTGTACTCGAACCTCCCCTGGTGAAATTTTACTTTTATTTGAGGGGAGTTAGCATGAGAGGTTTTCTTAGGAAACAAGATGTACAAAGTAAAGTCATCTTTTTTCCCCTTTATGCCCACCAGACAGATCTGTGAGGCCTTGGAGCAAGTCACTGGCAGGCAGGATGGACTGTTTGGGAGCTAAGAAAAATATTTAAAGGCCACGTAAATATACACAGTATCAGTGCGTAAACCCCTCCCGGTGACTGGACACTGACTTTCTGTTCACTCCACAAAAGACTGAAAATGAGGCATCTGCCTGCAAGAGAAAAGGAAGAGTTGGGGACAGTTTGCTGTCCCCTTCCCTGCCATACCCTCCCATTTGAATTAAAATGCTCTTGCTAGGTCACGGTCACAGCTTTGAACGCTACCCAACTCCCGTCCTGGGTGGCTGTGGGCAACTGGGTTGGATGTAAGCTGAGCGGCCAGATTCTGCAAGGTCTGGCAGGGCAGTCCCTGCTGCAGAGAGCTGCAGGTACTGCATGGAGGTGTGGCCTCCACAATTAATGGGTCATCAATAATTTGCATTTTTACTGGTGTTTTCATTAATATGACATGTGACGTTGAAGATGGATTCATGTGCTGGTGCCAACGGTGAGATCTGATAATTTGCTGAAAGGAAAGGAAAGGTTGCTAAAAATTTGTAAATTTTTAGGAGCAGGGTTTTTTCCTCCCAATTTCAAGAACAGCGTTCTCAGGTTTTAGTTTCAATAATCTTTCATCCATAAAATAACTTTTGAAAGCAGAAACGATGGGGAAGCAGACAGGCTGAGAAGGAAGAAAAGATATATGTTGCCACATCTCATGCAAAGTCCCTTCTGTGTGCAGAGATGGGCTCAGCTGTGCATCTTTGAGGAAAAAAAACCAGGTGATCTCAGATCACTTTGAAAAGGAAGGTGGGGTAGTATGAACACATTATCTATTGGTTAATAGTTGTTCTCTTCATTGCAAGTAATAAGCTGCAAAGCAAGAAGAGACAGGTACAAGAAAAATAATTGGGAGCTCTTGCTTTTTCCCAGATGAGTCAGTCTTTCTGAGAATATTACCTTTGCCATTTATGCAGATGAGCCAGAAAAAGAACCAAGATTTAAAGAAATAATCTCAAGTTCTCATGGGGGTCAACCGTTCTTTGAAAACTGCTTCAGACTGCCCTTGTTCAAGTTCCCTAATGCAGTTTTTGCATTGCAAAAAAGCTTAAGTTACCTAATGGAATTGGCCCATAAAATGTGGATAACCACTGCCTTGCATGTTGCAGGCTATGTCCAGAGACCCTGTCACCAGGAACATATGAGCATCCGTAGGGAAAACCCCTCCGGTGTTCTTGCCAGCGCTACAGGCAAGAACGTGATGTGAAGCACTGGGCTGAATCACTGGTGAGTTGAACGGGGTAGTTTCCCATGGCAAGCAATTCAGGGAGACGTGTTTGCTTCAGGGCACAGGTAACTGCATTTATTGTTCCTGTTACTTACTGTGTGCTGTGTTCTACCCTCCGTCTTTATCTCTGCAAGTCAGAAGATAGTGTTAAACAAGGGCAGAATTTGATCTAATAACCCCAACTATGTGACCTGTGGCACCTCCCTCATGCCGTCGTTCAGGGGGATTATTAAGGAAATCATTCTATATGGAGCATTTTATTTCAACTTTTGTCGTAGTAGCACTGGAAATTGAAAGGGAACTGTACCATACCCCACAGGGAATTCCTCATTATGCCCATGTAATGTCAGCTATGCCTATGTACATTGAAGCCCCTTTGACAATTAGCAGCCTTGATCAGCTATGCAAATCAGCTGGAATTTGCTCCGCTTCTGAGGGAGAACACAGATGGGTGGCGAGTCTCGCGAGAACTCTGTAGGATTTCTCTGCTGTTACTCTCTTCTTGCCCTGCTTGATCCACGTCCTGGCTGGTGCCACCCTGGAGAGAAGGGACGTCAGGGTGGTGGGGATGTCAGAGGCGGCAGAGGTGTTGGTGTCCCCAGGGGCACCTAAATGGCTTTAGCATGTATTTCAGAGAGGCCTGAAGAAGCAATAACTTGCTCTGACTTCAGACTTCCTCAGGCTCTGGCATCAAATGAACCCAAGCTTCTTCATAGTAAAACAAAGTGTCACGCCAAATCCTATGAGTAATTCCTGTTCAGGCTCGCGTTGGCTGCCTGTGAGCTGTACGTGAACAGTACCAGCAGCAGCAATAAAATCGTGGGTGATACCTGACATGTGGCTCCCTTGTCCCTCTCTGGGCGTAATTGTGATTCGTAATGAGACATGATGTATTTCCTGAGGACAGGTTTTGTTCTATCAAATTCCCAGTGCCACCTTGGGTAGCGACCAGCAATGACAGAGCAGGAAAATGAGAGAAGTCAGTAGGTAGGGAAGTCAACTCCGTCCTGTGTCCCAGCTGGTTTTGTTACCCTGCTTTCTTCTCATCCCCCAAAACGTAAAAAGCAGGCTTGAGCGGGTGGCAGATCCAGTGAACAGTCCGTCTCCTGAGTGGGTGCCTGGATGTTCCTCCTGCGTGTAATGTTTTGCTGCTTGTGGTTTGATGTTTCTGTTTACAGCCCAGAAGCTGACTCAGTGGCTGTGCAAATCCAGTAAGTTACTGCGTGCTGGTGAGCAGCTCACTGCTCCTGCCCCGGTAGTCCACTGTCCCTAACCCTTCTTTTTTCCCAAAACCCATGGACATAACTCAGTATGTGAATTTAATTTTTTAATTAATTTTATTATCATTGATTTAACACATCTGGAGATGCCCTGTATGGCCGCAGCTGCTCTGCTCAGCCAACCCATGGCTTGGCATGGCCGGGCAAGAGCTCCTACAGCCCGCAGTGACCTTGACTTCAGCTAACCACCACACTTGTGCGAGTTTTGTCTTGCTCCGTGATGCTTAGCTGGCCTTTTGTGACAGCGGCTGAGGCCCAGCCCTGCTTGTCAGGAGCCTGACTACACCATGAACCAGCAGACGGCTCCTTGCCGTGTCATGGATGACACCAGCACCTCTTTTCCCAATAGCTGCTGTTAAGAGAACTGTCAGCCGCTAAAAGTATCATACATCCTACACCATGGCTGTCTTGACTTTTGCATATTTTTTCTGTTGTTATTTGTTATTTTTTCATTTAGTTCGGAGAACTAAATAATTTAGTAATAATCTAGTCATTTTTTGTCTGTTCATGAGGGAGTTTTCTCTTGTGGCTCCTGGAAATTGGCACTTCACTGTAATGCCTAGCACTTTGTATCATCAAATATTGGCAGGGATTCATTATTAGTGGTCACAGAGGAGATTAAACGCATCCTGAAAGCGGATAAATATGTGTAGACATTTTAATAAAGCAATAAGGCACAAGGCCCCACACACTAACGAGCAATAACTCCCTGTTACTTATTAGATTTACCCTGGGTAAATTTACTTTGAGCGTGTCACAGCCCTGATTTTCAGCTTGCAAATGGTTTTAGATTACACTGATAGTGAGACAAAATGATTTTTCTTTTGAGGGTTTCTGGATGATTATGTCAGGCAGTGGGAAAGGCAGCAGTATTGGCTCTGGGATGAGCACAAGGATGCAGGAGCGATGGCCCCTGGCCCATGCCAACCCTTCCAGGCTGCAGCCCATGGGTGCGCTCTTCACCGCACAGTAAGCTCATGCCCTCTTCATTCCTGGACTTTGCTTTTCTAAAATGAGACCTTTCTTCTTTTTGCCTTTTTCTCCTTACTATATCATGAGAGGTTGGGGCAGAGCAACCTTCTGGCTCACTGCTTTCTGGCTGCTTGTTTGGAAGAAAGCAGACTGCAGATGGTAAATGTTTAAAAGAGGAGAAAAAGCTGAATCTCAGTGGGAAAACATCAAGTGAAAAGATGAAATCAAGAAGACCCCGGGGTGAAGAAACATGTAGAGAAAGCCTTGGGTGTGTTAGCAATGGACAGTGACTGATCACAAGGAGAACAGCTCTGCTATTGATGACGGGAATATTTCGTTTTGCTGAGTTTTGGCACTTCAATACCATGTCCTAGTTTAGGCGAAGGAATGGGGGTGGTACATATCAAAAGAAATGATAAACCAAGATTTGCAAGATTGTCACTTCTGCCTCTCGTTTTTGAGAAGATGATGCTCATTTGGCCTTCAGAGTAGCCCATGTTAGGACAGAGTTTATCCTTCCTGGTGTGATTGATTGTTTCCCTGCATGGAGCTGCCAAACTGTGAGTGGTACCCAAGTATGTGATAAACTACAGGGTAGTTTGTTATGGATAGTTTTGTAACTTTTTTTTTTTCTCAATTTGTGCATCCCTTTTGAGGAGGAAAGCAAAAGTTAGAAAGCACTTTCTGATCACGTCGTTATTCTAAACAGTGCTGGCTGCTGTAAATCCTGGTGCGTATTTTTGGAGTAGGGAGGGAGAGGCACCTGGACAAGGCACAGACGTTGGGACAGGTAGCTGGCTGCACTCCTTTCCTTCCCCTTTCCCCCCTCGTGTACTGTGGATGCACGTCCTGATAATTGCATAAGCAGCCCTATGCGATATCGTCCCTTTCTCCCAACACTTAAACCAGGATCCTGAGAACTCTGCAGAAATAAGAAGGATTTCATTTCGATGGTGAAGACAGATGCTTTTACTTCTATCCAGAAGCAAACGTAATCCCAGATGCCTTTGGTGGGGATATGAGTGGTCGCACAGGCTGCAGAGTGCAGGAAGATATGGCTGCCAAAGAAGTTGTTTTGACTGCAGCAGAGAAAATAAAATGCAAAAGCCATTAAGGAAACACAAGGGTGAATTCAAGGCTGCTACCCTCCTAGAGGATAACTTCTTACTGGAAGGACCATTTAATCAAAACTCCAGATCAACTGATTATTGAAGTCAGGAAAGTTATTCTCCTTTCTGCCATAGCTTCACTGCTACAACATATGTGCACCTTCATCTCGAATTTAAGGGATTTTTATAAAGCTGTGTGGCAATGAGACTAACGTGCCAAGACTAGTTTTTCTTGTTGCTCATAACTTGTAGAAGTATGAAGAATTTGGATTTAATTAACTGGATTGTCTTTAAAGTGTTCTTACTCCATGCTGTCCATGAGAGAGATGTAAATCTGGAATAATTTTGCCCCACTCAGTGCCATTGCTTCTGTTTTGATGTGGATGTAACTGAGAGCAAAATCTGATCATCCCTGAGAAAGCCATCATCTGCTAATTTAAAAGGAAGGCTGGAAGCTCAGCGGGTTATGGAGAATATTATTAATGGTCTGTCCTGCAAATCTCTTGAATTGGCTTTGTTAAGAGGTAAGGAAGGTTAATTCAGTTAACAAAAGGGTCTTTCTATTTTGTAATTTTTTTTTCAATTTATTGAATTTAACAAGGATTTTCAGAAAGCACAAGAAGAAAAGCGCTGATTCTGGCAAGTCTGGTGCACGTGGTTCATTTTATACATGTGTATGAACTGCCCTCCTCCCTCAGAGCAGAGAATGCCTTCCAATGCACACTTTTTCATGTTCCCCTTTTAACGTAGCTTGATCCTACAGATAAATCACTGCTCCCTGTTTATGTTATCACCGTGGAAAAGTTTGTGAAATTACAGATTTGGCAGCGTGGTTTCACAAACATCCTCGAATAGGAGAGCACCGTCTGGGAAAAGTGGAACATTTTATTACAAGTTGCACTCTCAGCTTAGATGTCTGCAGTATCTGCAGCAACACCTCCACCCCCTGAGAGAGATGGGGGCAAGACCAATCTGCCAGCACTTACGGTATCATCTTGAAGTCTCTTTGTCATTTTTTTATTTCAGCCGTAGCCTGGACTACTTTTGGCACCGTTAGTATAAAAGCTGGGTTTACCTCCTTTAATTTCTAGCAATTTTTAGACACAGGGTGACGAGAGTATTAACTGCCTGTGAGCGTGTGTCTCAGCGCAATAGGGCTGTGTCACAGGTGCGGCAGGTCTGTCCCCAGGACACCACAGAGGGGACAGAAGCCATCACTCCTGTTGTTAGAGCGAGCAGAGGTGCCAGCGAGTGGTTAGCAAAGGATGCAGAAGTTATTGGTAGGTTGCGACATCCATTGCACTCCAGAAGTATGTATGCTTGTTGCTCGGAAGCAGTCAGTAGGGAAAAAAAAATAAAAATCAGAACATCACAGTGAATTTTAAAATGTTTTTGTCAATTGGTCTTGAAAACAATGGGGTTTTCTCCCTTGAAATGTGGAGATGGATTATGTGCCACCATGCAAATAATACTTGGAAAGAAAACCAAAATAATGAGGTTAGCAAAGGATGCAGAAGTTATTGGTAGGTTGCGACATCCGTTGCACTCCAGAAGTATGTATGCTTGTTGCTCGGAAGCAGTCAGTAGGGAAAAAAAAAATAAAAATCAGAACATCACAGTGAATTTTAAAATGTTTTTGTCAATTGGTCTTGAAAACAATGGGGTTTTCTCCCTTGAAATGTGGAGATGGATTATGTGCCACCATGCAAATAATACTTGGAAAGAAAACCAAAATAATGAACAGGAAATTAGTGTTCTGATCTTTCACTTATCTCCCTCTAATTTGCAACCAGCAATAATGAACAAACTACTGCATGTGGAACTAGAGCCTTATTGCTCCCCATGACCTCTCTGACTTTGCCTGAGACAACATTTGCATTTGGCTTACTGAGTAAGTTTTGTTTTTCTGATAAATATTTGGTTTGTTTGTAAAAAAGCCCCATCAGGTTAATTGTGGTTAATAGTTAGCCAAACAGTGACAGGTAAGTAAACAGAGCTTTACAAACAAGGTGTACAGGAGGCAGCACTGAGTATTTTCTGAGGCATTACAGGCAGGTATCAGGTACAGCTCATAGAGCCCCAGTGACACAGAAATGACTGTGGTTTCTGGTTTGTTTTTTTGTTTTTTTTTTTTAAATCATAGTTGCCTTTAAAAATTAACTTGGATTTAAGAGATCAGCCTTCCTTATTTCTCTGCAAAAGGTGTGAGCGCCAGAAAGTTGCATTGATTAAGGAGGAAATGACTCCAAGTTGTGTCAGGTTGGATTTTGCCACCATGAAATGTGTTATATGATACTGGAGACACACAGGATGTTTAAGTGTGTAGTAAAAGGTTCATGGCCAGGAGAGTAACTGTAGGAAAGGAATTCTTGATGAAATTTCACAAGCTTAAACATATCATCGGTTTTCCCATCACTCACTGTTCACAGCATACCCAGATCAAACTCCTGTTATGGACAGTTTAGCAGGAATATTAAACACTTTATTTAAAATGCAAGCAATGTAACTTGTCATCAGACAATCATGGTTCTACATGCCTATGGAATAAAATGAGGTCCCTGTATTTTTAAGGAAAGAAGCCACACAGCTCTAGAATCTTTATTCTGCCTTTCTGTTCAGCTTCAGAAAGTTTCAAAGGAGAGGAAAATTAAAGTTAATAAAGTAAATGGAAAATACTCAAAAGCTTTAGTTGAGTTAGCAAAGATCAGTCGTACTAGGTTGCTTTCTTGATGAGATGTTTGGGTTTTTGCTTTTGTCTTGTTTTAAGGAGATAATTACTTGGACTTCAGTAATCCAAGTAAAATAATGAAATTGGTGGAAGTTACAACGTATCTTGAAAGAGGTGAAGTTTGTTAGAAGAGTTTCAGTTTGGATGAATTGCTGATTAGTCCTCTTTCAGACTCAATAGATTGTATCAGAAAAGCTTTGGAAACAGGTGTCCATAAGGATTGTTCTTGAGACGTGTCTAACTGAATATTTTCATTAAGGATCTTGATATAGCACATAAGTTTATCCCAGTGACATTTTACGGCAGAGAGCTGAGAGATACTGGGAAGGAAGAGAAGGGTCCGGGTGCCATTTCAGTAAAACTGGATGATGCAAAGAAATGGAGTAAAATTCAGATAAAGTTGCACAGAACTGAAAAGTACATACTGACTCTGCTTTAAGCTGAAGAACAGCGGTGCCCTTGTATATATGCAGGAAATGAGGATACGCTGTGCAAAAGGTCCCAGTAGGGACAAAGTGTTAATACCGTTTACAACGCGCTGTGAAGTTTTCTCGAGGAATACTATGTACTGTTGTGGTCCACAGCTTAATGGAAGATGGATATTAACTGGAAGAGATATAATAAAAGGAAAATAAGAATAGATATAGGAAAATAAGTCCAGTTTTATGAGTCAGGCTAATTGAATAAATCACATTAATCTGGGACTTGGTGTATGCATTGGAAAAGATAATACCAAACTGGGGAGTAAGCTACTTAGAGAGCAGTGCTATGGCAATTTGTTCAAATAGTCTGAAAGAGTTCAGACTGGACATTTAGAAGCAAATGTCATAAATGTTAGAGGGCTGAAGGTCTAGACCAACCTGCCAAGAGGCACAGAGTGCCCTGCTGCTCGCTGGATCTCCTGCTCCAACATGAGGACTGGCTGGGCATAGCTGAGCCTTACACAGGGAACCCGTGGGAACATTATATGACCCAGTAGGTCCCAATGGATAAATAATTTGCTAATCATCTATTACTGATGTCATTGATGTCATTCTTTCCTATTAATCTACTAGTTGTTTCTAAGTTAATCAATCACAGGCAAATTAGGTCTCATTATAACCCAGATGTTTTTGGGGAAATATGATTTACATTGCGTCTCTGTTGAAATCTCTGGCTTTCTGCAAAAAAGGACCCATGGTATCCTCTGCAGAGGGGATGAATAGTTTTCTGTGTTTGCTTATCTCCCCCCCGTTGACTGCAAAGGGTCTAGCAACAGCTCATGTCACCAAGTCTTTTGAAAGCAACTGTCTGTTGCTTTTTTTTTCCTGGTGTGGGTGATTCAGCAACACCCAGTCAGCAGGAGCGGTAAGCTTGGGGTGTGACGTGGGTTTTCTGCCCTTGCAGAGGCAGGGATTGAGCCTGACCACCAAGGAATTGGTGGGGCTTGTGTATGTTTTCAGTATGGTTGGACTTGATATTTGTTTGTCTTATGGCTGGCATAATGATGGGTGATCTCTTCCTCTGTCTGCAGCAGAGGAACCATAATAGTGTAATATTACTATTAGATCACTATTATTATTATTATTATTATTAT
>NW_010414228.1:0-2042 GCF_000710305.1 Buceros rhinoceros silvestris
CCCTAAGGACACACACAAGACACAAGCTGGAAAGGTTACGTCTGTTACCCCCAAACTGTCAACGGTGTGTGCCAAAGAGCGCGGTTTTACACCGATATAACTGTTAAAATATTATTTGTAATGCCACTGTGACTAACCACTGTCCGTAGTATAGAATCCTGCTACCGGTGACGCAGAAACTGAGCAGTCAGTCTCCTCTGAAAGCCTACCATTAGAGTGTAAAAAAAGAACAAAAAGGTAGAACAGGACAAGAGGGGGGGAACCAATGGACAAATATCCAAACACTGCTTCAAAGAGCAAGCGGAAAAGAAAAAGGCTGTGATTTATTCAGGATCAGCGTAACGGGGCACGGAACACAGCAAGCTCCCACATTTTATTTGTATTTTTATATTCTGAATCCCATTCAGAGTAAAGGAAAGAGGTGCCACAGCACTGCAAAAGAGCTTTGATCTTTCACCCAAACCATCCTTTCTCCAGAGAAGGACCCGCTCTCACATACCCAACGTAGACATCAGGGAGGGGAGTCCCGAGCAGGCAGGAACCAAATCCACTGGTCTGAGCCATCAGGTGTGTCTTCCTGGGCTGAGAGAAGGCACTTGGAAAATCTTTACCAAATTGCTTTATTCTAGAAAGTCACTGGTGGCGAGAAGAACCAAATCAAGCGTGTGCTTGATTAGAAAGAAAACCCTTCCCCCCCTCAGCCTCGTTGTAAAAAAGTTCTGACTATGACAGGACACACAGCAAAGTCCGTTAGGGATACAGCCATCAAAGTGACTGTCACTGGAGGCACTCGGACACAATGGTGAATAGCAGCAGAGTAATTCCCTAGTTGGATTTAGTCCAGTTTCAGTCATTATTTTTGTAATTCACTGAAGTATAAATGACCAGATATATTCAAATACCATCTACAGAGTTCCCGATTCTTTTACAGAACAAAATGAACGCTTGCAGGAAGTCTGGATAGCAATGGAGAGGCTTCTTAGTGCTGGAAGCTGGTGGGTTTTGCACTCCCTCTCCTTTACCCCCTAGAAAGGACTGTAGTATCATTTTAAAAGAAGTGCCATTTTCCCTTCCAAATGCCTCTTATGTGAGTAAATCACTGGATCGTGCAACAGACTGTTTAAGGGTGGAATTCAGAAAGAGAATTCCTGAAGCAGAGGGGACTACCAAAAAGACAGGAAGACCACAAGACAGGTCTTATGGTTAAGACAGAAAACTCAGGACATCTGGGGCCTATTCCAAGATCTCCTGCAGACTTCCTGTTGCCTTGGGCAAGTTGTTTAGTCTCTCTGTGCCTCAGTTTCTGTATCTGCAGTGTCCAGATGGTGACCAATTAGAGTGGCAGCTTCTGAACCTAAATTTATGATGGGACAGAAACCGATTTTCAGCTCCTGCAGTAACAATACAGTGAAACTTCCATTTCTTTATATCCCACAGACTCTGCAGAATTAAACAGCAGCAGGTCAGGAGAAGGGGGAGTGACAAGAGCTGACATCTGGGATTAAGGTGACAGTGGCTTCTGAACTCTCTGCCTCTCCCGATGATGGACTGCGAGTGCTGCACATCTTAAAATCACGTGAAGCTTTCCCCCAGTAACTGTTTGTCTTGCTCCAGATCCAAAGCTCTCTAGCTGGAGAAAGGAGAGGGGAAAAATATCTCTGAGGAAGGGCCCTAACACCACAATGTTTTTCTCACTCTCTCCTTCTTCTCCTCCCCCTTCTCCATTGGCTTCAAGGCCAACAGCTCCTGGAACACAAACACTCTTGTAAACTTCTGAACCACACAGCCCTATGGTGGGTGGGTGTTTGCTCCCTGCCTGCCAGTTCCAATCCACCCACAGATTCCAAAGCCCAGAACAAAAAGCAGACTCCATTTTCCATATTTAACAGGCAAATCATTTCCCTCCCCACCGCCTTCATTTGCAGAACTTGGTGCCTCTCACAAGTATCATGCCCCACCTTTTACACATTCCCCAAGTGGAGGGTATCATGTTTATGCATATGTTTATGCAGTCTAAACAAATTCGCTCCAGTGTCCCCCGT
>NW_010414229.1:0-17586 GCF_000710305.1 Buceros rhinoceros silvestris
GGGGGTGGAAAGGGGGAAGAAATCTTAATCTGGAAAACCTATAGTTTTGAATGCCTTTTAATATGTTAGTGTTAGATTTTGACATGATTTGATCTGAAGTTGTTCACCTCTATTTGCTTGATCGGAATTAAATTGCAAAGTTCTGCAGAGAAACAGAGCAAAGGTGTCTTTAACATGGGTATTTCATTATAAAAGTGGAGTAGTTATTGAAGTATCATAAATAGGAAATTTTCTAAAAACTCTTACAAGATTTTATTTAAAATAATTTGCTCTTCTTCTGGATTTCTAGAAGTTTCAGATTGAAATTCAGAAGAATTCAGATTGGAAACATTGTTAGTCTTTGGGATCCGGTCCCAAAAGTAGTGATACCTAAAGCTATTAAACTACATGTTTGGGGTTTTTTTTTTTCTACTGCACTTTGTTTTGTAGAATATTTGTAGGTAATACTATCATTTTCTCCTATCTCCAACTGTGGAATGACAGCCATGGAACTGTATTGTGACTTCTGCAACTTTTGGAAGGGCATAATGTGCCAAATGTCCAAGTTTATTTTCATGTACCTGACCCTTCTGAGCTGCACAATGCTAGAATTTATAGGTTAAAGATAACAGATCTTTTTAGAGATCTTTAAAATGTCATTTTTATCAGTGAATAACACATCTGAAATAAATTTGTTCAAAATCTTGTGCAAAGATTTGGTGTTTAACTTGCTCATTTTTCAAAAATACGTTCTTTTAAAAAATGCTTCTTTTATGTATAAAATGTTACATCTTTTAAAAAATGTAATTTCTTTCTCTGCGTTTTCCACAAGCCATGTAAAAAGTGTGAAAATGGTAGTTTCCCATTTTATTTGACTTACAACAGACTCTTGCAGACTATGTTCCTGCATATTTGATCTCTCTCTCATGTGATCGAAAGTTAAAGAACTGCAAGCACGTTGGGTGTCACAAACAAAACAAAACCTCAGTATTTGCATAGTTTGGAGATTCACTACATTTTTAAAAAAGGGAAGCAATATTGCTCCTGTTCCATTACTTTCGGCCACCGCAGTGAATGGAAGTTACAGCCACTTGTTTGATGGCAGAATAAGGTTAGCATTATAATATTTTATTTCTTGCTAATAGCTACAATAATAAAATTGACAGTTTTCTGATTCTACTGCTTAGAAAATGTTGTCACTTTTTATGTCAGCATGGGGGGACTGGTGAGAAACAGTCTGCAGAAAAGCACTTGTTGGTTACAGTGCGTCGCAAGCTGTCTCTTGCTGAAGTGTGCCGTGTTGAGGGTGTATGTTTGCTGTTTTACTGGGAGGCAGAAATAAAGTTTTATGTAAAGCCAAGCTGTAGTCCTCTGAGTCTTGTCATTGCTGATGTCCAGCTTTTAACACTTGCAGTAGATGTGCACTTTCAGGAGATGCTTTATAACCTCCAGATAGATAATAATTGCTGTAAGGAGAAAGTAAGCAATTGTCTTTATGTCTACTGGGAGTGGAACAAAAAGTGGATCTGAACAGCAAACACCTCACCGTGGGTATTGTGATATGAGGGGGATTGACAGAGGAGGGGTCCAGTCAAATTGAAGGACTTCTTTTAAATGTCACTTGAAGAAAATGGACACAGGTAGTGGTTGCTGGCATAACTAGCAGGAAAAAAGCAGCAAAGGTGGTGAGAAAAGAGTTGCATGTGATGGAATACAGAGGAACTAACTCTAACTTCAGAAAGATCTTACAGAATAGGGAAAGCTTAAGCGGAAAAAAAAAAGCAGTTTAGTGATTGCATGGATGATACTATGTCAAATTTTAAGACAGCAGAGCAGTAAGAGCATGTTGTTTGGGAAAATAAGCTCATAGAATTACAAAGCCTCATGTCAGTGGAGGCTTCTAGCTATAGTCTGACATCCTTTTAAGATACCATTTCCTTAAACCTAGTTATCTCTATTTTAAGCTCAGCAGTTCAAAGGTAGCAGTGCTAACATACAGCCTTTGGAAGATGCCTTAGCACTATCATCCACGTACACAGCTTTATCCAGTGGTCAGTGATGCTCACACTGAAAGGGAGGTGACTTCTCATTTGAGTTTGTCTGTCGTCAAGTACCAGCTGTTCTTGTTATATTTTTTTTCTACTGGATTGGGATTAAAAGCTCACATATTTCTCCTGTTGGGAATGCTTTACCTATCTACTATGGTCAAGTCCCCTCTCAATTCTCACTTTATTGAACTAAAATTAGGCATTTCTGATCTTAGTATCTTCCTTCAAGTGTCACTATTCAAGCCTGGAATAATTTTATAGCTCTCTTCTGCACGCTCAGTGGTTTGTCTGGGTCTTTAAAAACGTTCAAAAGATAGTGCATTATTTATGTGGGAGGATGTACTTTTGCCACCTCATTTTTTCCCTCTCCCTCCTAAAAACTCATACAAAACATGTGGTTTTACTCTCCCTTCTTATTTTTTCAGATCCATTGCCTCTAAGAAATCAGAACTCCATTCCATACACAGGATCTGCTTTTCTTGTGTCCGGAATAGTTCTTATTTCCCATAGATCTAAAATGTGACTACTTTTTGCTTCCCTGTTAAAGTGGTACTTAATGGCTTGTAAGGTAAAATGCTAAACTCTCATGCAATAATTGTAGAATCATTTGCGTTGGAAGGGACTCTGCCGATCGTTTAGTCCAACTCTGTCAAAGCAAGGCTGATGTGTTCTATTTTTCCTAGCTGTTTTGTTTTCTTACTACGTGAACCGTATTGTTGACAAAGTTGGTCCTAATTCCATATGAAAACTTAACCGTGGTCCAGGTAGCAGTGGCACCATAAGGAGGGGAAAGAAAGAGAACTGTTAGTTTTCACTATGTACTTTCAGAGGAGGAATTAGTTGCATTTGAAGTCTTTAGATTAGGGGAGATATCTTAAAATCTGAGGAAGGAATCTCAGATTTTACTGATTCTGAGTTTGTTCTTGGATAGCAAAATCATTCATTTTGAAAGTTCTCATTCTTTAAAAGGACTGCAAACACCTTTTCTAGCATAATCTGCTAAAGCTAGTGACAAAGACACAATTCATTAAAAAGCCTTGTGACCGTTCAGAAGAGCTTTTATGTAGCTAAGTGTATTAATCCTGTGAAAACAAATTGGAATAAATACTTTTATTTTTACAAGATAACTAGTTACCACAGTATAATACATATAGCTGTGCTCTGTTTGCTTGAACACAATCTTGTATATCTGTATCTTTGTTCATTTAGCTTACACCAATTCCCAAATGACATGAACTAAACAAAAACAATTATAGAAAATAATTGCTTATAGCAGGATTTAGTCTAGCAGAACTATAGCAGTTCACCAGTGAGGCTGTAAAAAAGCTTGCATGGATAAATAAGACTTTAAAGCATTTATATTCGAGGTAGGAGGAAGTGATATTGAGGCAAGTCACAGATGTTGAAATCTCTATTACAAAGTTAAGGTTGATTTAACAGTTTGTGTTGTCTGTTGTTTTACTCCTTTCGTCTTCCAGGCATGTGCGTGCCCTGTTCTCTGCAGTCTGCTTTTATTCCACTAATCCCTCTATAGCTTAAACTCCTGAGTCATTGGACAGATTTCAGTACTAAGGCTAAATCATGTGGGCTCCTCCACTCTGTAATTTAAATGTATCTAAATGAAAGAAAAAATATCTCTTCAGATCTGAATTCTCACAAGTTTTTTTAGAGTGCTGAGTGCTTTTCATTAAGCTAAACAATATTTTTGCTGTTTAAGGACTGTCGATTCGTTCTTGGACTTCACAATTTTGTTAAGCATACCAGCATTTCCACTGAGACAGATGCATGCTTTAGAACAGCTTTTGAGGGCATCAGTGAATTTCAGCGGGTAACATTCAAGTTGATTTGTTTTGTGTCTATTAGGCTGGTTAAATCATGGCTGTTGGAGTAAACTGAATTCAGAGAATTAGTAGAAACAGAATGGAAATATCATAAACCAAATAGGCTGTTAAGAAAAGGTGGCGGTTTGTCTAACTCCTAGATCATATTAAGAATATTTCATTATTTTAAAAACGAAGAAATAACAAATTGGGAGTTTAAGACATGTGCTGTAGCTTGGTAGGAAATCTGTCATGTGCTTTGAGACCAGGCCCATGCCATTTACTGTAAGGCTGTACTGTTCAACAAATAATTCAGCTTGAAATATGGTTTTACTGATTCTTCTAACAGATTTTCAGATGAAATTTTACATACTGTAAAGCTGCAATGTATAGCTCTGGAAATAATTTAACCAAAGAAATTAAATTTGCTGGATCTGAATGTTAAGTAATCAGAGAAGCAGTATCCAACTGGTGGTTGATGTGCTGCACCCCATTGTTAGTGCTTTATAGAAGTGAATGCATGTAGTTAAGTTCGTTTGGAGCAGCTGAGAGTCTTATGCATATCTTATGCACAGGAATGTTAGGTTTTCCTTAAATTAAAATTTTATAAATTTATATACAGTTACATGTTAATTCTGTCAATAAGTTCTTGGCTTTCTGGTACATTTTTAAGTGTTCTAATTTGTTCATACAGCTGTGTTTTTCACTTCATGAGTGGAGTAGCATAAGAGTATAGGAGTAGCAAAAGAACTGCGTGTTTCTTTAATATTGCAGAATGTATGTGGAAGAAGCATGTTACGTCACTGTGATATATTTACATTTTTCTTTTAAAGTATTTGTTAAGTAACAAACTTTTTGACCTGAGAGCACTTACTTTTTTTGTCGTTTTCATATGCCTCTCCATCACAAACAATAAATGAAGACATTTATCAGTAGTCAAAAAAATTTTTAAGCTGAAGTACCTTTTATGCTGCTTCCAAATATGCATGCATAACTTGATGAAACTATGCCTGTATATCCAACGTTGCTTTTATGGTGGTTCATAAATGTGACTGTATTGATACTAGCTTTGAAGATAGGCCACATTTAACTCCAAGAAAAAGAAAAAGCAAATTATATATAGAATAAGAACTTCAACTACGAGAAAAATCGTTAATAATATATAGAATAGTTCAGCTGGGAGCCACCTACAATGATCGTCTAGTCCAACTGCAATAACTAGCCTTAATTTCTTTTAATCTAACTTTAAGAGATTGTACCTGTGTTTATCTAGGAATATATGTAGGGATTACAGCAAGTATGCGGACTCTGATTTCACCTCTGTATTTATGTGCATTCTAAATAGGACACCGACAAAATAACATTTTGAAAGCAGAAACCAAACCTGCGGTAGCACGGTTCTGGATGTGTGGGGGTAGACGTAGCCGACAGCCGTGACCTCACGCTGTAGGACATGTGAGAAGGGCCATGCATCTGCTGCACAGCATTCCCAGTGGATATCGTGGCTGCAGCCAAGTTGCTGATTGGGTCATTCAGTTAATCATGTATTCATTTTCATGTCTGAAACGTCCCCCTCTCTTTTTGACCATTTCCAGTGAGTATGCTTTCAATATGTATTAATCATAAAGACTGTACACTTATCAGATAATACTTAATTATCACGTTATTCCTTGCAAAATTTTACTTAAAATTAATTTCTCAGATTGGCATCTTGTCTTCATCTTGCACTGCTAACATCAGTGGCAATTCTAGTATTTGCTTTGCTTGGTATGGCACTGAAGCCATAGTGAACGCTCTTACTGTTTTTACCTTAAGGGACTATATTTAGTTATTGTTTTCCAAAGCGAAACAATTTTCATTAAAATAGTTCTTTGAATGTAGCCATTCCCTGCAGCATTTGGGTCATGGAACTAGAAGGAAACAGACTTTCCACTTTCTCCCCTATCTTTGAAGGGTCTCTTGTCACGTGTAATCTTGCCTTCAGGAAGAGACCAAAATAAAAATGATGATATTTCTTACAAAATGTATTTCTGAGGGTCTTAAAGCCAAAAATGCAATTTGGGTTTGTGTTTGTGGTAATTGTTAAAAAGTCGTGTGGTGGAGGTGCCAGCCGCAGCAGATCATTAACAAGGTGCAGCGATTGCTGATGTGAAGGACCAGTGCCCTCAGGCTAGAAAGGAATGCTTCAAGGCTGAGGCTCTGAAACATTGTAGAGGTCTGATGCTGCAGTTTTGCGGTTATTTACGTTTTGAATGTTATATTTTACTGCAACTACGGTTTCTGTAGTCTTTCAAATTTAAGAAGTGGCTAACAGAAGTTGAAATAATGAGCCCCTGCTGTAATGGGCACTCATTTTATACACGTGATTTTTAGAATCCTTGTTTTCCATTGATATATATGTATTCTCAAATGACATTTTTGTTTAACATTTTTCCAATACTCATTATTTTGTAAGAGTTGTTTTTTCTTAAAACCGAAAAATTACTTAATTTCTACTTTATCTAAATAGAAAAAATTAAAATAAAATTAATTTTGATTCATCTTGAGCAAAATACTCAAATATTGAAACCTGATCTGAGATTTTTGAGCTCTGTTTAACCCTTGCGTATTTCTCCATTGCAGTGTTAACTCAAAATTCTGTGCATTTTGATTTAATTTTTTCTGTCAGTGCACAGAAACTCCTGGTTTGATTTTGCGTGTGCTTTGTATAGTTTTTTGTGGGAGAGGCTAAAGCTGAGATCCTGTCTTATATCAGGCAGTGACTTGTTAGTTTTGCAGTGAAAACTGTACAGTTCTTTTTCTAGAACACTCTTCCAAAGTAAACTCACAAATCTTCTGTTTTGACCATTTCTTTCTTATGTGCTGGAATTTATCTGGTATTTTTTATATACGTTTATTTAGCATTTGAACTTAACGTTCCATGTGCTATGCTGTATTTATATCCAGTATTTTTAAAGTTCTTGAATACAGATGCCACATAAAAAATCCTCCTGCTGGTGTGTTGCTCAAATCAAGATTCTGGTAGGCTACCACCGTGACAACCTTCAAGAGAAAGATTTGCAAAACTGAAGTGAAAGTGGAATATTTCTGAAGACACCTGCAGGAGATTGGCAGAGGAGGGGATTCATTAGGTGGGATTTTTTTGCAGTAAAATAATGAAAAAAGTTGAAAACAGTTCAACAGCAAGTGTGGCAATGTCGTGTTAGCCTCTTTATAGCCTCACATAACACTAAGTGCCCTTTGTATCCATTTGCTACCGGAGCAGCCTCAGGGTCATTTGTTAGGGCACTGCCTTCAAAGCCTATTATTTCAGGTGCAGAAGAAATGTTTGCTGGCTGGAGTTAACCCTCAATATCACGCTGATCCTTAGGAAGATATTCTGGAGTCATTGCTAGTCATCCCGTGTCACCGTGAGGATGCAGTCCCAGCTCTTTTCTAGTTGTCTTGAAATAGGACGGACTTGGGAAATCAGCATCAAATGGGATAAATATTTTTGTGAGATCTGCTGCTGTTTTTGCAGAGTCAAAATTACTGCTACAATGCTACTACCTGGACCTTTTTTCTCCTGTGAGTATATAGCCAGAAGCAAAGCCAATGGATCCATTTATTATGGACAGCTCTGTGATTGTTTCTGTCAGCTGTAGCCGGTACCAGCCAAACTGCATACAGAGCAGGGAACGGTTGGTTAAATGTGTTGACAGTGTATGGTAGTTCAGAGACGAGCAGCCAAGTTCTTCTTTTGTATGCTGCAAAGTATTTCCGTTAATGACTCAAGCTAGTGGAGTGGTAAAAGTCCGGGGATACACTGCCAGAAATGTGAGAAGCAGTGTAGAAGTAATTACACCGGGCAGTGCGTGGCTGTATGCTGGAGTTGATGGCAGGCGGGCATGGCGGTCTCAGGTGTGGTGAAATCACGGTGATACTTTACATTTCTTCCATGTATTGTGTCAGTGCTCATAAATACAGTTTACAACCAGGATCTTCTGAATCCAACCACAAACAGATTAAGTATTTTCAAGTTCGTACTTATGGGTAGGAACTTCCAGAAAATGGAGACATTGCTATGTGATTGTTCATTTAAAGTTAGTGCATACTTCATGTTGATCTTCTTTAACTCAGCTTTTAATGATGAATGAGTGATGTTTCTCTGTGCATAGGTTTTACCCTGTGAGAGCATTTTGTCTGCATGCCCGTGCCTATGCATCTCAGCTGTCCTGATAAGTACATCATTTGTTCAGTCAGCTTATATTTGTTCCACGTCAGAAATGATACAGGCTAGTTGTACTGTAGGCTACTTTACAGTACTTTTTTTTTTTTTCTGGGAGGGCATTAGACTGATGCTGAAAAAAGATAGAAAAGAGGGCACAGTTCAGAGTCTGGTTTTCAAAACTGAGCCCTTTGCCATCTCCTAAAGCAAGAAGTGATTTTAGGAATAAGTGGTTGTTGTTACAGGCACTGCATATCTTTCTGTCTGCTGAATTCCACTATGCCAGTCAATTCATGAGTCAGGGTTTTGTGGTATATAATTGTAATTTAATTCAATTATACTGCAACATGAGTGCTGCCTTTTTAAAAATCCTTTCCAGAGGTTTCGTAACGCTGATCAGCAATAAAATCTCAGCCTCAATAGAAATACCCGTGCATTAGAGTTTCTTAGTGATCTATTTCTAGCAAAATTCTATTCTACAGGTGATTTCTACATTTTTCTTTTTTTCCTTTGAACTGTAGAAACTGTTATTCTATTCACCTGGCCCATTGTGATGTCTTACTGCTGCTCCACCAGAGAAGATTACCTTCTCCAATGTTTCACTGTTACCATGGTCAAATTAAACTCCGAGGAGGTATTCTCAACTAGCTGTGAAATTTGCTGCTTCTATTCCAAAGCTGAAAAAGCTCTTGTGCCTACTTGGGTCTAATACTTGGTCTAATAAAAGATTATTTTCCATACAGACCCCGGTTAAATTAATCTTCTTCAAGTCATCATTTGAGATTTTTCCTTTGCTGAGAACATTATCTTCTGCTTACTAATGCTTGAAGAAAAAGAATGGGATAATAATGCTTGACTGAAGGAGAAATGGGATCTCTTAATTTCAGTGATTTCTACAGCGAAATTAAACTTGAACATGATCCTGTTCTGTGCGAGCTTCCCACGGCATTTAATATCAGGCCCTGTGATACTGGAGTGAGTTGTTTGCAGTCAAAATTGATAACAGTGAATTCATGTTCATTAAAAGAGAGACAGAGATGGTTTTAATTATACCGAAGAGGAACAGGAAATTAACAAAAGCTTGTTGGTTTGGTGATTGTGGTACTGAGATATGTTGCATCCAAGGGATAACAAAACAATGCTATCCCAGTTATGCTGATCTCTATCAGAAACAGGTGTTTAATTAAACTGTTGTATATTACATACTTCACTGTCTTCTGCTTGGGGGAGGTTTTTATTGTATTTTTCCTCTTTTTTTGAACAGAACACTTCCGTATTATATATATTGACAGTTGTTCACCTCTGGCTCTTTTTCAGTTTTTCCATGGTCTGCTATTATTTTTTCTCTGTAAACATAAGCCATATGTTCTCTTAAAGCATCCGAACAGTTTGGATGATGTCTGTAGCATGGTTTGTTAAAAAGGTTTCTATTATAATCCATTTATTGCATTACCTTTCAATATCAGCTGAGAAAAATAATCCTCTAAGATTTTTGTGTGATTTCATTCAGTCACAGCAGTATGATTTCACGGAAGCAGATATGGTATCAAAAAATCAGCTGAGGTATAACATGTTATAATGGGTTGAATAATTACTTTTATTCTTACAGCTATTGAAATCTGTTTTCTGATTTAGAACACAGTTTGTCATAATCACAGGACCTTCACCCAACAGCCTTCTGGAGAGGGATTGGTTTTAGTGATTGTGATTTTCACTTTACTGCTTTCAAACAGCTGGGTTTTTTGAATGTAGAGAGAGAATACTTTTTTTTTTCCCCCCAAAGTAACTGTAGAAAGAAAGGCAACCTAGAGATAAAACTAACACAGAGATCTGGTTATCTCATTTGTCAATTCATCAAAATTTGTTGAAAGTCAGTTTTCATCTTTTTGGTGGGTTTACTCTTTTGCTATTATGCTCGTTTATAAAATACGAGTGTACTCCCTGTGCACTTCCCCAGGTGAGCTCCCAAGTGTGTACCACATTCCTACAAGTATCAAACATAGGAGTTGTGTTTGAGCTGGGAGGGGAGTAATATTCTGTACCATTGTCCTTACTTGGTCAAAATTCACATGTAAAGTTGTGTGATTTAATCGAAGTGCAGATTGCATGGTTGGCAACTGTAATTTTACGCAGGATTTGCACTTTTGACATTGGTGTGATTACAGTTGGGGCTGTATTTATTTCCTTTCTGTCTTTGTATGAGTTCCTCTTACTTTGCTCAAACTCAGTTTTGAATCTCTGCCTAGATAAAATTGATGGCAGCAGCCCAACATTTATGTCATATTGTGTATTAATAAATTGTCTGTGTGCATGATGAAATAAAATTTAATAAATAAGCACCTTTTGTCTTTAGCTTTTACGAGAAATATGGTAAACATACAGATAATTTGGCTTTTATTGTTGGGACTTATCATGTCACGTAACTACTGTGTTTAATAGAACATACAAATATGGAAAAATTCTGTCAATTATTACAAATAATTAACTCTAGCCTTCTAGAAGTATTTTTCATGGGTTTATTTATAAAAGTTTCTTTGCATTTTTCTTTAAAGTTAAATTTCTGCTTTTATGTTAAAAAAATACTGAATCAACCTCTTGTTAATATAGCAAACACAAACATAATATAGTTCAACAGAGAAAAACACCAGAACAAAAATGTTTTCCAAGAATGTCTTGCAACTTTTTTGAATACACACACAAAATTGCATACCCAGTTTTTATATCCTTGAAATTTGTTTTTTCAGTACAGCTTTTACATAGACTTAACATATACAACATGTAAGAAATTTTAAGTGTTATGGTAATAAAGGCTGAGTTAATTGAAGTTAATGTATTGTTAGAAGGGCTCCTTACTAAACCTTGTAGAAAGTTTTTTAAAAAAACAAAGAGTATTTCTTGAGACAGTGTTTTTCAGAGTTTACAATGAGCCTAGGCTAAGTAATGTCCTGAAGCAGGCCTTCTGTATTTTTCTTCCATTCTTAAAGAGTTTACTCTTTTCTTAGAGAAGGTGAGACCTTTTGGTTCCCAGGAGTATCAGCACTGATTAAGTCAACCCATGAATCCTTTTTCTAAAGCCAGGCAGGAGTTACCTTGTTTTGATGAACAAAAGCAGTGCTTGCTATTTAGAAGCTTACGTGCTTCAGCTGTTTGTTGATAAGAAAAGCTATCAATCCCAGCTTTAGACAACTTGCAAATGAATAATCAGGGTCCTCCTTTTCTTCTATTAGTTTTAGCATTGACTTGGTGTGGTAGAGCACAAAGAATAATACCATTTACTGCAGCATCAGCTAATTTTAGTGAGGATTGTATCCAACCTTAACTCTAACAAAATCTATGCGATTTTGGCCTGAAAGCTTTTCCATTCTCCAAGTTAACCTAAGGACCTGGTCTTTGAAGCACGGATATAATCTATTTCCTGAAGAGCATAAACGGACAACACAAAGCAAGAGAACTTGTGGCGGAGACTCATCAGGGAGTTTTACATCAGAAACAAAGAAGCCAGATCAGTTCCTGGTGTGAAAAATGATAAAAGTCTTAGACACGGAAGAGAGACAAAGAAATAGTCCATAAAAAACACTAGTTTAGTACAGGGTTAAAAAAACAAGAGAGAAAGGAAAAAAAAGTAGACTTTTGGAGGGTAGTGATGCTGAGAATGAGGATCCTGGGTTTTCTGTGATAAAAACCAGAAGACTGGAATGAGAAAAGATAAAAAAAAAATCAGAATCTGGAGAGGTGAAATATGTTAACGACCAAGACTTGCAAAGATGTGAATTATGGATGAAAGAAGTATTTATAGGGGTAGAAATAGTCCGCAGAAATAAGTTATATTTCCACTTCCTCTGTGTTTATATACATACTTTAGCTATGAGCTGTGAGCCTTTATAATTCTGTTTGGCCTGTGTGCCTCTCCCTGCATGTCAGCTGCACTTTTGCTGCAGTAGCGTGTTCCATGGACTCTTACATTAAAGATGCAGTGCTTGTTTAGTTCTTTCAGTTTAATGGAGAATTGAGACATTTGAAATTCAGGGGCTTTTTAATCAGATTTTGATTTATTTTTTACCATCTTCCAAATCCAGCAGTACCAGTAGCTAATGTTCTTTGGCCTGTGACTTGAATCATCTTGGCGTAGTTTCCATGAAAAGATTTTCTTACTGACAGCTTCATCTTTATGTTAGAATGCAGCCGGCTTGTGAAGCCTTTGTTACAGAAGATGCTGGTTTCATTAAAGACTTTCAAAATCCCTGCACTAGCTTTTTGCTGGACTTGATCAATTAAATAAACTTAACTTGAGATATTCCTAGTAGTTTCTGGCAGTCTGGAGATACACTGTGGAGCATCATCTTACCTCTGGTCACTTCAGTGCGATGAGCCTTGTTCTTAGATGTGAGAGGTTGTGGTAAGTGGAGCCCGAAGGGTGATGATTATACTTGGGCAAGGCAGTGTGCAGTAGGATCGTGAACAGTGCTCTAGCCTGTTGCAAATGCAGCGTCAACCTTTGCCAGTCTTTGAGGTCTTTGAGCAGAGCTGGAGCTCTGACACAGTATGGAATGTAGATCTGTTCAAAGTGTGAATGTGGGCAGTTTTTATAGTTGATACTGTAATGGAGAAGGTGACTTATTGAGAATGCAACCCTAAATCTTGTCAGCAAGCAGTGCATTGGGGAACGGCTCATCTTCACTCACATGTTCTCTCTCTTCCATTAGTCTCTATTTGACTGAGCACTCCTGAGAGTTTCGCCTTCCTTTCCTGCTGCATTGATAGACACAAGGTGTTTATGCCTGTAGTTACTAAGTAATGTTGATCTTGGAAACCACCAGTATTTCTGTGGCATTCCATTGTCCGTGATACTTGTTCTCTTGTCGCCTGTAGCTGAGCCATGATGTGAACTACTTGATACAACTGTCCTTCCCGACCTTGGTGTCCTCTCCAAATCTTGGATGCCACTGACAGCTGAAGTTTGTTAGCCATTGGACTGTGTTAGTCGCCTTCTGGGGGCACGTTTTCTGGTGCAGTTTTATCTGAAAAGGATCTAGTTTGTGTGCTCCAAGACTGTAAACTGAAGCACAGTAAGTGAGGATGTTTGGGAGATTCACTTCAAAAGTGCATTTGTGATCTAAAATGAATGTGCAACATAGAGGCAACCTGTACATCCTCAGTTTCAGCAGTGAGGCACAGGAGACACTGGTACAGGCTATACTTTCTCTGCCTTCTCCTGGCTGGCAGGGCACCTCATATTTCCCAGGAAGTCGCTTGAGTGAGAAGAGCTGTCACGCATGGGGGATCAGCAGGGCAGTGTGAACTTCTAGGGGGCAAATGGATAGTAGTGGATGTTCACACCATGCGTTCCTTCCATGTCTTCCTCTTTCTGAGATAACTCCGGTTGTGACAGTGACAGTTTGGTCTGTATAAGCAAAGCGCTATGCAAATAATCCCTGTAATATAAAATGAACATTATATTTTGCATTTTTATTTTGGAATAAGCTTCTGTTCCATTGCAAATGAGCTTGAAGAGCTTTTCCTTATGAAACCTTTCAGAATAGTCCCACACAGACTGAAGTAGAAAACAGAATTGGAGTCTCATGTAGAATCTAAGCAAACAAGACTGAAAGGAAGCCCAAAACAGGATTGATGTGTCAACATGGTGTTCTTAACTGTATTTTACCCCCCTGATACTGTACAGCAGTACTTCACTATCCTTGAAGTTATACCTGTTCCCCACTATGTAACCAGGATATTGCTGGTTGCAAATTAAGTTCATTACTTTTTTCCTCGCCAATCTCAATAGAGAAACTATTACTCTTTGTCTCTTTCAAAAGCCTTTTATGTATCTAAATATTTCTCAATATGTTCTGTTAGCGCAGAAGCTTTATTTAGGGCTGCTATAATTTATCCTTTGACTTTAGTAGAATACATTAAGAAAAGGCAGTTTTCTGTCATCTTAATTTCCCACTGATTGATAAGAGTAACCTATTTTCTTTGTATTATAAGAGAATGAATTGTAATCAGTCATTATGAACTTGGGATTCTTTTAGAGAACATATTCATTCCCTCTATGAAATGACTGTTTATCAATATAAAAAAAATTGAAGTAAAAGATAGATCTGGAATGTACCTCCATTATGTGTGCAAAAAAGTCTCTATTTTGTGAAGCAGTGCAAACAAATGAACTCCTTTTCCTGGGAAGGAAGAAGAATACAGAATATACTACTATGACTGTTTATACATCTAAGTAATTCTTGAAAAAATATTGTTCAGAGAACCCCTTCAAAACTAGTCAGAACACTCATACTCACTATTTTGGAATTATTGTGTTGATATTTCAGGCTTCCCGCATGGTCTTACAAAGCTCGTCTCCTTCCTTCTTAGGAGAAATCTTTTTTTTCAAGGGACATCACTGCTAGGATATGATAAAACCTCCATGAGTGTTTTGTAAGAAATGGAGTTTGGATGTTTCACAATGCAATGAGCTCACATAAATTGTATCTTATAGCAAGAGGAATATGAAGACAAATTCTGACCCACATGGGGTTCACGTGATCATTTTACATTATTTCTTAGGGCAGTAGACTTCCAATGCCCCAGTCAGGGCTCAAACCCTTTTGTACCACTGACTCTAATATCAAGGCAAAACAGAGTCACACCCTGCCCAGATGATCCTTTTATCTGAAGTTTTGACAAGACTGCAGGTGCCTGAGGTAGGCATTTGGGTAAGTCAGTAAGCAAGCATGTTTTGGCAGGTAGCTTAACAATCTCAGAAGGCCCAGTTACCAGCTGTCTAGCTGACACCAGATACAGAGATGTGCAGGAAGACCCCAGCTAAAAGAACGTATTAGATTGTTTAAATATAGTTAGTATATGGGCTACTGCTGAATAAACGAACGAACAGTTTAACACAACAAAAAGAGCAAGATGTCTTGCTTTTGCACAGCACACTCCAAGAGCTAAAGGCAAAACCTATTCAATTTTTTGTTTTGTTTTAGAACGTCAAGCGTGTACATCTATGGCTGGCTCCAGCGTCCTTCCCTCCAACGTGGCTGGTATCAGCAAGGAGCTGATCGAACTCCAGCACCTCATCCAGTTCCCAGAGGAGGTTGCCAGCATTCTGACTGAGCAGGAGCAGGAGCTCTACCGGAAAGTCTTACCCATTGACTACCTCTGCTTTTTAACCAGGGATTTGGGTAATGCCGAATGTCAAAGCAAGCTGCCATCTATTAAAGCTTCCATATCTGCTACTATTCTTTCTTCCCCCAATGGTGAACATAATGCTGTAGAAGATCTTGTGACAAGGTTTAATGAGGTAAGGCAAAACTTGAATTACTTTTCTTAAGAGTGGTTACCAGATGTGAGGGTTAGTTGTTTCCCTTATCTCCTAGAGCCGAATTTAGCTGTATTGAGGAATTTTTAGAACGTGAATTAAGATGAACGGGGGACTTTGCTAAATAACTTCCGCTGAATTTAATAGGAGTTATTTGACCAATGTGTTCAGTGAGTTTGCAAACTGCAACCTCAGTTTTTCTTGCAGGTTGTAAAGTAAACAAGAAAAGAAAGTCTGTAAAGAAAAAAAATTACATACTTGTATTTCTTCATATTTATACCAACAGTATGGGGTATGCTTTCAGTCAGTTTATTATTTTGTTCAGGAGCTGGAGTTTTATTTATTTGTTTTGGATTTTTGTAGACTTAGCAGGATCTTAGGGAGTCAGCACAGAAGTATTACAAACTAGAAGTTTCTGTATTCTGTGTAATATAACTGCACTATTTATCTATTGCAACACTGTGTGTGTCTTGAACGTTGTTACACAAAGAAGTGTCATTTGGCACAACACATTTTTATAAGCCAAATTGTGAGTTCTTTACTAAGATTTTGCTTTATTTTTAGTACGGCAGTCTCCTGATGAATTTAACAGAAAATAGGTCAAGGATTGGGAGAACTGTAAAAAAATGCACCCCAAAACCCCAACCAAAAGCGAAATGAACAACGTCAATAAACCTAAATAAAACCTCAGGTTTTAGCTGCAGAAAATTGGAACAATTTCTTTCTTCCTTTTTTCTTTTTTTTTTTTTTTTTTTTTTTTTTTTTTTTTTTTTTTTTTGTGTGCAGTGTTACCAGCTTCTAGATTCTTAAAAGTGGAATAAAATGAAGATAGTCTTGTCTTATGCTCTT
The DNA here is from genome assembly GCF_000710305.1 of Buceros rhinoceros silvestris. Taxonomy (NCBI): domain Eukaryota; kingdom Metazoa; phylum Chordata; class Aves; order Bucerotiformes; family Bucerotidae; genus Buceros; species Buceros rhinoceros. The sequence continues at coordinate 16,219 of NW_010414229.1, forward strand.
TTAGTTTGTTATCCACTGCATTCTTTTGCTTTAATAAGAAATGAAAATTGTGCAGGTATGAAAAAAAACAGCACAAAGTTAATGGTAGATAGAGCAGGATATGTATTAATCCCCAGTGAACTTTCTGCATTTAGGGCCAGATAAGAATTAGTGACTGAATATTTAGCATGTTTCAAAATGTTCCTGTTCCTTGCATGTTACTGAGATTTAGAAACTAAAATATGTAAATACGTTCACTTCTCTCACCCCAGAATTTGTTTGAATTAGCTCTAGTATTTGGGAAAACACTGTGGCTGGTGCATAGCTGGAGAGGAATCTAGCTGCTGACCCAGCTAGGATCCTCCTTTCTGTGGTGTTTCTCGTATGGATCACCATAGCGAGGGCAGTGGGAAGAAGGTGAAGTGGTCAAGCTCTAGTATGACCTGGTGAGGCACAATGTCAGAGCAGTTTGTTAGGATATTTTGTAGATAGCTGGTCAAATTGGATTGACTGTCATGTCTTCTGGCACTGAACAGCTGCAGGATTGAAACGCAGGTAGGTGGAGAAGTCGTCTTGTCAGAGATGACTGAAACTATTCCCTGTCAATGAGAATTTTAACCTTAAAATTGCCTTTTGGTAAAATAGCCAGCATTATCTTTTAGTGTTAAAGGTTTGTGACTTTTCAATTTTTGTAGTCTAGCATTACTTGTTTGGTACAGGATAATTTTTCACATAGTTTGATTTAATTCCTGAATATCTGGTGTACAGATTGTATAATATTTAGGGCAATGGATCATTTTAAGTATAATCTGGAATAATGTTTTTAAACATAGATGTTATATGTTTAAATGGAGTTATTGTACAATATTTACTGCTTGTAATAAATCACTGTTTTGCTATCTGCTTTATCATAAGATGGAGTATATCACTTGGCATGGCCAGTCACAAGCGTGAACTTTCAGAATGTCTTTGTTTATAAATGGCAAGAAAATTCTTGTGCAGAGAGTCATGCTTTTGTTGGCAAAAGTCAGTGAGCACTTGCTGATTTTTTTTGGCACTGCCTATAGAAATACTGAAGTGTATTTATAATGTGGGAGCCAGAATGACTTTTAGGATGACAGGCTTCTGATACGTAATGGGAAAAAAATAATTTCATTACATTGATCTGTTAACTGAGCAATTATAATATAGAGAGGATTTTGTGTAAAGCAATACGCTTTTTAGTAATTTTTCTGACGGTAGATATCAATGAGGAATATTTTGTAACACTTGTTTAAAATGACCGTCAGTAATTGCTGGTTTGTGACACAAAGGAACTTATTTAATTAAAAAAAATTCTGACATCTTCATGAAAGCTTAGATTGAATGAGGGCCGCAGTAGTATTATAA
>NW_010414230.1:0-4161 GCF_000710305.1 Buceros rhinoceros silvestris
CAAACCCAGCGGGTCCGGGGAGGGAGGTGGGTGCAGAGAGCCCCTACCCGCCACCCTCCTTTGTTCTTTTCTCACAGCACACCTTCAGGGGAATGGCGGAGCGCACATCTGCCAAGGAATAACCGGGCTGCTGCTTTCCAGCGCTTCAGAAACCTCCTGGAACGCTTCCCAGCAGGACATGTGAACAGTTCGCTGCTTTTCAGTGCCTTTATTTCTTAATCCTCAGCCCTGATTTTTATAAGGCAGCATCTCCTAAACCAGCCCCACACACTGAGGTGTCAGAGCAGCTCTGCACAGGATCCAAGGGGCTGCAGCATTTGTGTGCAAGTATCGGTCTGGCCGTGGTCTAACCTGGCCCATCCAAGTTTGGAGGGCCCAGCCAGACCACACACCTACAGCAGCCTACAGCACCTACCGCACCTGGAGCTTCCCCTTCATCTTCCATGGTGGGATTTTCTCTCCCTCCCAGCTGTTCTGTGCTCCCAGGAGTGTTTTGGGAGGCCCCTGCGGGGGGGCATTTGCAGAAAACACTTGGCTTCCATGGGTGCAAAACCCATGCCACAAAAATACAGCGGGTTCACCACGCAGTGCTCTTGTCCAGGGCGCCTGGGAGGGGTGGTTGAACCCAGCCTGAGCCAGGGGCTGTTTGAAAAACCAGGACCTCTGCAGTCTCAGGCTGGTGACGTGAGTGAGTGGTGAGCTGCAACCTCCACCAGCCCCATCTACACCCATACCTCGCCATGCAAGTTGCTAAGGGTCCCACCCATGGACCTGCCCCCCCTGTGGCACCCCCGCTGTGTGCTCACCCCAGAGTACTCGTGGCTCCATCATCTCCAGGTCCTCACCAAGAGCCTGAGAGAGGTCCCATCACCCTCATGCCATGGGAGAGGTGTCCCAGGCGCCTAGAGGTTATCTGAGTGCTGGGTTGGAGGACCAGACCCACCTCCAGGATCGAGCTTGTGGGCTCCTCTGGGATTTAAGCACAGCAGAAACCAGGAGTAGGGGACAAGTTTCACCCCATGGGTCAAAAAAAGATGAGAGCCCAACCACCCCATAGCATCACCCTGGCAATGGCCGAGCAAATCTGCTCAGCTTGACCCTTCCCATCAGCTCCAAAAGATGCCAGAGAAAGGCAAAACCCCCTGGTGTAAAACCGTGAAAACTGATACAATGGGGCGGAGCTCCCGCCTGCCTCTCAACCAGGTGGAGTTTTGCAAGGAATCAATTTTACATTAGAAAAGGTCAATATAGCACGTCAAGGTGCTTCCCTAGAAGACGAGGAGATAACTTCACCTGCGAGCAGGAGGGAAATGAGCCCAACATTTTGTATTTTGCACCACTCGTAACCTGCCATCCTCCAGACCCCCCAACTCTTGGCTTTTCTTTTCTTTTGCAAGAAAAACCCTGATGACCAAAATTATGGAAGAAATATTAGGAGGAAATTAAATCAGGGTCATAGAATCACAGATTGGTTTGGGTTGAAGAGACCCTCAAAGCTCACCCAGCCCAACCCCCTGCAGGGAGCAGGGACATCTGCACCCAGAGCAGGGTGCTCAGAGCCCCAAAGGCCAACCTGACCTGCCATGGGGCCAGCGATGGGGCTGCTGCCACCTCTCGGGGCAGCCTGGGCCAGGCTCTCACCCCCCTCAGCAGCAACAATCTCTCCCTTCTCTCTGCTCTCAATCTCCCTCTGGGGCTTCTCCCACCTCTCAGGGCAGCCTGGGCCAGGGGCTCACCACCCTCAGTGTAAAACATTTCATGCTTCTCTAGCCTGAATCTCCCCCTTTTAGTTTAAACCCATTGTTTTCATGTTATTCATTCAGGGGATGGAGGGACCCATGAAGAGAAGTCTTTTAACATGCACCCAGAGCTGCAGCCAAGCTGTGGTGGGCCTCAGTTTCCCAAATACCCATTGTGATGCCAGAGCTTTATCCCAAATCCTGCATCCCTGCCCTCCAGGAGCCTGCATAATTGGGGGGCTTTGACCCCCATCCTGGTCCGTTGGGATGGAGACAGGAGAGGAACCATCTCCCCTATAGCAGGGTGACAGATGTCCCCTGTGGCCACTGCAGAGGTCACCAGCCATGGGGACATCCTCATGCCCACCTTTTGCCCAGCAGCAGGTGACCTCTCTGCTCACCCAGGACTGGCAGTGGGGCTGAATCTGGCCCTGCCAAGCCCTCCATCCCCCGGGCAGGAGGAGCCAGGTGGGATCGCCTCCCCGGGGACACAAAATCCTCTTCTCACACCAAAATGGGGTGTTTTAAGCAAAAAACCTGCCTGGATCCTTATGCCAGCAAGAGATCCCTCTGCCAGGAGAACAGACAGAACACATGGCAGGAGGGGGGTTTCACTAAACTGATATTTTTACCCCAAAACATCTATTTTTTGCTCAAGAAAACCAACACAGAGATTTTTTTTTCCCCCTCCGAAAAATCTGGAGCAGAAAGAAATTACAGCGCCAACAGCTTTTGCTCTTCTTCCTCAGCAGAAGGCAGGGCTGTGCAGCGGAGAGCTGGGCCCCTGCCGGGACACCAGCACCTCGGGTACTTGTATCCAGCCCCAGAACTATTCACGATTTCCAAACGGAGCCAAAAAATCCGATCTGCCTCCCCAGGAGGAGCCGCGGCACTGCTCCCAGCACAGAGCTGTTGGGGGAGAAGGAGGCACGAAGCTGCTGCAGGACAAGCCAGGCTCAATATGTTCTTTGCTGCCTTCAGGAAGAAAAAACCAGGGGGAAAAAGGGGTGTTTAGGTTAATAGACACACCCGGGGGCACCACAGTGTCGCAGCCCTAAGCCCTGGCATTGGAGCCAGCTTTTTTTCCCCCCTTTTTTTTGCCTCATGGGCTCTTGGTGTTGATTTTTTTCCTTCTTCTGGGTTGAAACCATTGTCCAGGCTTGGTGATGATTCAGACCATGAATTTGGGGGGCAAATTTATACTGAGTCTCTGCTCAGGGATGTCCCTGGGCGAGGCTGGGGGGATGTGCCAGCCCACAGGAGACAAAGCCAAGGGGGCTGTGAGCATCACTCACCCACTCGGGCAGTAATTAATGGCACTAAGTTGTCAGAACGAGACAAAAAATGATTTTTTTTTTGGCATGTTTATTGGCAAAGAAATCTTTGAAGAGGCCCCATCGATCTGGGTTATGGTGACGGGAAAAAGATCTTTATTCTGATGCATTCTGTAAATCAGTGTGGGGCAGACACTGCAAATCACTGGCACAGGCCCCGCATAATTAAGCCAGTCGGGTAATTCCCCTTAACAGGGCACGGGATGGGGTTTGTGCTTAGCGCAGGTTAAACCCTCCAGAGGCTGAGGGGTAGCTCAAGGGACAAAGGTCTCCAGGATTTATGCTAATAAACCCCTAATTAACCAGGGGCTGAGCAGCCCTGGCAGTGCGAGGGGGAAGGTGAGGAGGTGCAGCCCAGCCCCTGGCTATGGGGCAGCAGGGATGGATGTGGCTCCTCTGGGCTGTGCTGGGACAGAGCAGCCTGGGGACAGGGACATCCCGGTCCCAGGGTCAGGGATGATCCAGCTTTGGGGGTCAGACATGCCCCATGACTGGGGTCAGGGATCTCCCAACCCTGGGGTCAAGCACGGATCCTCAGCCCGGTGTCCAGGAATGCTCTGGCCCTAGTCAGGGATGCTCCAGTCCTGGGTCCAGGGATGCTCCAGCTCTGGGGCAGGTGACACTATCCCCAGAGTCAGGGACACTCCAGCCCTGGAGTCAACCCTGGGTCAGGGATGCTCCAGCTCCCTGCTCTGTTCCTGGGGTCAGGGTTACTCTGTGTGATGAGGAGCCCAAGTCTGGGCACCACGCTTGCGCCAGGTGTGCCAGACACCAGCGCACATCCAGCACCTCTGCTGTTGGCCTTGACACTGTCCCCATCCTCTCTTGCTTCCCCTGGGAACAGCCCCAAACCCCAGCAACTCCCAGCCCTGAGGGACACCTCGTGTCACCCCACGCAGGGCACCCATCCCCCACCCAGCCCCGTGGGGACCAAGTGAAGGACCATGACAGGGTGAACCAAACCCAAGCGTCTTCCCCAACCGCCTCCAGCGATAAACACGCATCTCTTTAACCCCCTTTCCCTGGTTTTAACGTAATTAGCGGCCAGCCTGCCAATCAACGTCAGTTCCCGCCGATCACCGCTAATG
>NW_010414230.1:4254-6236 GCF_000710305.1 Buceros rhinoceros silvestris
CCCCCCCCCCCAATCCCCGCCGCCCCCCGCCGATCACCGCTAATGGATCGCTGTTCCGCCGGCTGTTATTGAATCGATACAGAAATTAAAATGCCTTCACACCATTCTTTCTCAGCTGTCATCTTATCTTGGCGTCTAGCGAAGAGCTCAGCAAATTATGGAATCCATCATCATTTAGCCTTTGTAGCTCGCAAAAATTCATAATTAACCAAAAATTTCTATTCACTTGCTCATGTAATTTAATTAGTTCTGCATTAAATAGAGACTAAATATCATCTAATCCCCCAACAGAGCAAATAATTGTTTTCCATTCTTTTAGAAATTATCACTCGCTTATTGTAACTATCAAAATTCATTAGAAGCCTCAGAGCAGCAGCAGGGAAAGGTGGGAGAAGCGCTGGAGGGAGGACAGGAAGGTAATGAGAGGGGTGGCAGGGCCAGGGTGCCCACGGCAGAGCCGACACCTCCTGGTGATGCCCCTGAGCATGGGGATCACCAGCACCCAGCCAGGATCTGGCCCGCTGCCCCGGCCAGGGTGCTCTGGGGGCGGCATCCGCCTCTGGCTGGGATGGCGGGTGATGCCGAAGGGTTGAGGATGGGGATGGGGACAGCCACACAGGGCTGTGTCAGGGGCCCACTGCCAGCCCCCCCCATCCCAGCAGCAGCCAGCAGCCCCCCGCGGATGGAGCTCGGTTGCACAGTGGCTGTTTATCTGGATCCCAGGGAAGATTTAATTTATAGAGAAATCTCTCAAGCAAATACCTCCCTTGGAGGAATAAACCTGTTTAAGAAAACAATTTTCTCTGCGCTCGGATTACGCCTGTAACAGTTTGCTGCTGCGATGCCCTGCAGCCCGGGCGGCTCCAGCATGGGACAGGAGCCAAGGGGGGCCTGTGCTCGCCTGGCTGCAGCTGGGGGGAGCTTGGCTCCAAACCCCCCCAGTGCTCTGGTGTCCGGTGTGGGGAGAGGTCTGGTGGCCCCGGCAGCCTCTGTGGAGGGTGTGGGGGAGTGTGGGGCTGCACGTGGGTTCATGTATGACTGTGCACGTGTGCGTGTATGTGTGCCTGCTTGCACCCGTGGGCATGCCTCTGTGTGCATAGGGGATGCCAGACCCTAAGATGGGTGCCAGCCCCACAGAGTGGGTCCCAGCCCCTCATGCTGAGTACCAGCCCCGGGTTCATGTATGACTGTGCACGTGTGCGTGTATGTGTGCCTGCTTGCACCCGTGGGCATGCCTCTGTGTGCATAGGGGATGCCAGACCCTAAGATGGGTGCCAGCCCCACAGAGTGGGTCCCAGCCCCTCATGATGAGTACCAGCCCCCCATGGTGGGTGCCCAGCTCTCCTGGTGGTCCCCAGGGCCCAGCAGCAAGTATCGGGGAAGGCTGAGCCCTGAGGAAGGTGACACTGATGCCCGGTGGGGCTCTGCAGAGCATTAAACGCACTGAACTCCTGGTACCCCGCCTCAGCAAATGCCATTAAGTCCACAAACCACCCCAACAACGCCATGGTCATCACCTACTGACGTGTCCATCAGGAGCAAGAAGGTGCTTCTACTGAACCACCTTCCAGCTCTCCCCAGGGCTGGGCTGTCAGGACACGGTCCGGTCCATCACCCAGGCAGGTGGGTGGGCATCGACCCAGCGCCGGCTGCGGGCAGTGATGGGCAGCAGTAACTCAGAGCTGCCCCATCGTGATCCCCACCCTCTCCCTCCATCGGTACCAGATGCTGAGTTGATCCATCAGGGATTTCTCTTGCTGGGATGGGCTCAGGAACCTGCTGGGGGAGCTGGGCTGGGTGCTCACTGCTGCGGCGAGTTTGCTGGTGCCCAGGTGGCAGTGGGGCAGGCAGTGGGGAGATCCCTCAGGGCAAACCCTCCGCCTGCCCCATTCGCTGCCTTGATCTGCCCAGCTGCTCCCTCAGGGCTAGGAGATTTAGCATTAATCCGTATCATGGCCCCGATCTGGGTCACGGCTCCGTGG
>NW_010414231.1:0-979 GCF_000710305.1 Buceros rhinoceros silvestris
TATATATTTATATATATTTTTAAATATGCTACAATTAAAAAAAGAAAGTCTATGGCACTTTGCAGAATACAAGTTTATGAAGTTGATCAAACCACAGATGTTTGAAGATATCTTCAATACCACAAAAACAAAGTTAAACTGAACTAATTGGCACACAGGTTTTAAAGAATCCACAGCAAATTCTAGATCCTATGCAGTGCATGTACATTAAGAAGCAGTTACACTCTGCAGCCCCCTCAAGAAATTAATCACATTAGCTTTAAGCTGATTTATCTTTTTTTTTTCTTTTTTTTGGTAAGATATCTTTGAAATCTACTGCTGAGGTGAACTTCAGGAACAACTTTAAACAGCTTTCAAATTTAATGAGTGCACCCTACACCTGAAAACCTCTTCCAGAGGAAAAAAAAAAAAAAACCAAAAAAAACCAAAACGCAGTATATACCATCTTATCACTTGCTAGAAAAACAGAACCCTGAGAAAAAAATATTCTGGTCATTTTGTTTTTTTTCTGTATTTCTTCCCAGCCTGTCTTCTATCTGTGCTATGTGATGAACATGGGTATTCTTGCAAGTTAGTTGATTATGTTATTGCTGAGCAAGTTGATAGTAGCAGCAATAAGCAGAAAAGCTGGTTCTTCTTCATTACAAATGCGAACAAAAGCAAAACATGCCACTGAAAGCACTATTAAAATTCTGTAACCGTTCTGTAGATCATAGCAGAGGTCAGCTAGTAATGTAAGTGAAGGGTGGTCATTGTTTGCTTCTAAGCCAAAGCCATATATGCCCTCTGTAGCTTTTGGAAGGACTGACCTTATTCTGACTAATCAGGTGCTCAAGCCAAAGCAGCATCTGTCACCCTAATACGGTGTCAGGATTTGTTGGCAGTGGCAACTTGGACTCTGGATTGCTACCCACCTACGAGAACCTGGTCTGTAATTTTTAGCTGATTTATAGGCTACTCTTATTCTTCCCAGCCACTG
>NW_010414231.1:1026-2940 GCF_000710305.1 Buceros rhinoceros silvestris
TCTGGATTGCTCCCCACCTACGAGACCCTGGTCTGTATTTTTTAGCTGATTTATAGGCTACTCTTTTTCTCCCCAGCCACTGTCCCCGCCCCATGCCCCCCCTGCCCCCGACTTTCCAACTGCAGAGTCCACAAGGGCAAGCTGAGGTGGCGGCTGGTTCCAAGGCACACGCTCCAGCAGGGGCTCAGGCGGAATGTAAGAAGGATGGCTTGGGATGCGATGTGGCTGTGTGGGACCCAAGGTACAAGCCGAGTGCACACTCTTCAAATGGTGTGTTCCTGTGTACAGGAGAAACAGGGAGAAAAACACAGGTGTGGACAGGAGGTGCTGGCTGTGAATTTTGTCCTCAGACACCACTTCATACTTGTAATTTTGGTTTGTTAAAATCATGCTCTGTGTAGGCAGCTGGCAGAAATGGTTCCAGACCATAACTTGTGGGGTTTTAAATTAAATATTTAAAAGAAAACTGAATTACCCGTTTTAAGCTAGAATGCAGTGGACCTGGGTTGCAGGTGTAGGTGAGTGCCCGAAGAGGCTAGATTACAACAATCCCTTTCTAATATTGGCAGAAGTTCACCTTGGTTGTTGCATGGTGGCTCAGTGATCCCCTCCATATCCATCCTGCATGTGGCTTGAAGGTGCCCTGGCATGGATACCTGGAGGCTGGGAGCCAGGCCTGCTTTGCTCCAGCGACGGGTCAGGCCGGTGCACGGCAGGCACTGGAGGGGTTCTCCAACACCACAACCGCTAGTCTTCACCAGTGCTTGGGGCTAGCCCAGGGCTTGTGGTCATGACTGCTGAACAGACTTGGTATCGCAAATGACTTAAGCTATGTATTGAAATTAGCTATCTACCTGTGGAGTAACAACCATTTTTTAATACCTATAAATAACTAGTGGCACACGTTAAAAGATCGACCAGGCATAAAACAAGAACCTTTGCTCCATATTTTACAGTGAAGTGACAGAGCAACACTGTCGTCAGATGATGTTGACCAACCAAGAGGAGGAGTCTAAAATCCATATAGTATTTTGTTAGAACTGCTTCTCAGATTAATTATCCCCAATGCTCCTATTCCACAGTTGCATTTTTCCTTTGATTTTTAAAACACCTTTTACATTTGTTTTCAGAAGTAGTTCTAGTAAGTGAAGCAACACCGCAAGTAATACAACTGACTGCCTCCGAGAAAGGAATGTCACTTGTGGCAAAGTCTGTCTTATTTCTGCTGATGTAGTTGGAAAAGGGTCCATACTACATGCGGTTTTAAAAAAAAAAGGGGGGGGGTAAAGATCTTCCCAGCCATGTAGCATTTGGCAAGACTTCCTGAAAAACGAAAATTTCTTGAGGACTCATGCGGCTCTGAGTCATAAGACAGACTGATCTGTAGACAAGCAATGAGGTTTCACTGGCAGGAGAAGGAGTAATACTGTTGAAGTCCAGCGTGCGATCTGCATTTGTAGGAGAGACTACAGCCCAGGCCACGTTGTTGGCATTCACGAGATCATGCCCAGCTGTGCTGTGGGGATTTGTTGTCTGGGATTTCAGGAGCTTTAATAAAGGCTGTAGAAGTATTTCCAATGATGGCTATTTCAAACAATTTTGTCAGAATCAGGTGAAAGCCGCTGTACAAGCTTTGCTCTCTCCGGCACACACTTACAAAAAGGCACTGAGTTTAAGGAAGTTCATTATCAAAAAGCACCTCAGTGAAAAGAATGGTACCAAAACAGGTGGTGGTGAAATATTCACAGGTGAGAGGAGCCCTTGGAAATGAAACCTAATTAAAACAGGTTTCTATTTTGTGTAAAAAAAAGTAATGATGTGCTGGCTTTTATTATTTTAAACCCAGATTCTTCAAACGACCAAGGTTGGTAAGGCAATGCGATCAATCAGAATTCGTCAATTTTAACAACATTC
>NW_010414231.1:3030-7935 GCF_000710305.1 Buceros rhinoceros silvestris
CCTGCTATATGCACGATTCCTCACCTCCCCTGTCGGATTAATATGTTCCACTATGTCTTGATCATAGAATGAAACTATAAAAAAAATCCCCAAATATTTACATTCTGCTTTCTTGGGATCCTTTATCTGATCCTCATTGCCCAGCAAGGAAGAAAGACCATTTCAGTAGTTCGGTGCTAGAATGCATGGGGCTGAATTACACAGACGGTAGAAACAGATAAGTGGATCTGCTTGTCCACTCCGTGGAAAACAGATTAAGATCCAGACACTGGTATTTTCCCCACTGGAGTTAAAGGAGGCAGATAAGGTTTTTTCCTTCTTCTATTTCTTCTTGCACTTTGTCACTGGATGTGGCTATTTCAGCTTGGGCCGAGAAGACTGCACAGATGAACGTCAGAATAGTGCCACCAATAGCTGTGTAGAAAGCCCAGCCCAAGGAGCAGTCTCCCAGTTTGTAAGCAGAAGCATAAGGTCCACAATAGCTTATTGCTTTCTGGCATCCCCAGCCTGCAGGGTAAAGTATCAAGCCTAAGATAAGGAAGAGGCCTAGAAAGAAAAACAGAAGTTTTACAAACGGTCAGTTTAACACCAAAGGCAACACACAGCAATGGTTATCAGGGACACTACTACCAAGTACCAGGATCAGAAGGCAACTCTTCCTCACCCATCCAACCTTCCTTAGTGATTGTTTCCTAGTAAATACTGTTCTCCCTAGTATAAACGTCCAGCATTTTATCTAAACTTGGAGCTTCTCTTGTGAAAGGCTTATTTGATATGATAGTGGCCTAGTTCCTAATTTAAGTCTATTCCAGCTACATCCTTTGTTTTCACACATTATTGCTAGGTATTCAGAGCTTCCAAAACATTTGAGCAACTCTACCAACTGTTTATACTTGCACTTTTCAAGTACTTAGGAATGTTTGCATCCACTTTTGAGTTTGTGTTTACATATTCATCATAAATATGTTTGCCTTTTTTCCTCTGGATTTTCTTTATGAGAAAGAAAAAAAAAAATCTCACTCTGCATTCGCTTATTTGGCCACATTAGAACATAGTAGAATAATAATAGTGCCAGCTCAGTAAGCTGCTTTTGTAATGAAGGGATTCTGGAGCGAGCTCCAAACAAATGGATCTAAGTACCCCCCAGGGATGCTGCGATCTTCTAAGCAGGCGATCAACTGCTGCAGAAGGAAAGCACGTTTCTAGTGAAGCCTCAACTCCCCACCTTGGTAAACTGCCCAAACACCTTGCTGTGCCTCAGCCTGGAAGGGGAAAGCTCAGACCGCTTTGCCCATCTGATCATCTCTCATATTCATAGTTTTCTTTCCTATGAGGATGAGTCTTTATCTAAGCAGTGAAGGTCATCATTAAGGAAACTAAGTCGCATTAGAGTCCCTGCATGCATGGTGTGTCTTTGTACAAAGATGAGAGATTTCTCCAAAATGCGTAATATGCAAGTGGCTACAGTGCTCTCTTATGGGCCCTGCTGAAAAGAAAAAAAAAAAATGACTGAGTTAAAAACAGATCTTCCTCTTACAAGCCGTGTAGGAAAGAGCTAAACATCCGGACAGCTCACCAGTATCAACATTTGCTGACTGTTTTCTTTAAACTTCTATTCAAAAGAATAGGAAGAATTGTGAAAACTAGTTTTTGCTTAAACACAACCAGTTTATCCTGAAAATGAATACAGCCTTCCAGATCCCATAAACATTACTCATTTACTTGTCCTGCACTGTAAAGCCCTTTATTTAGCCTGGCACTTTGATGAAAACAGCTGCTAAAGGTGCTGTCACCTTCTAGAAGTGGGCTGAAAGTTGTGCTTTTTACGTATGGTGCTGCTTCATCCATTAGACTTCATCTAATCCCAGAAGTTCTACCAAGTAATAAAACAGAAAAGTCCTCTTCTCTGTACTAACAGATTACCAAGAACAGCTGTGAAGACTTGTTTGCATCTTCTTCAGTTCAGTTAGGCGAGCCTGTTCTGCAGTGCATTAGGTTTCCTTAATTGTTTGTTTAAAGAAATTCAGCCAGATGCAAGAAAACGTCCTTACTGAGAGAGGAAAGCTGTGTCCTAGCTAGTGAGCAGTTAACATACACCGAACACAAAGACCATAATCTGACTGTCTAAAATTAACGTCTACAAATGCCAGACATTTCACAAAATCCTCCCTCCAGTGTTTTTCTAACGATGACACAACGCCATGGGCATGAATGAACTAAATGTCATTATTCCTTCGGGCAGCAAAATCCATTAGCAAGTGATACCCATTCTCTGTGAGGGGATTTCATCACTGCTTACATTTAGGAACCAATGACAAATTTTATGCAGTGTTTCCTGGCTGATTGGCCAAATTACACTATGTATAAAGTATTGCTTTGTCTTGGACAGACCTGGACAAGCTGTGCTGTCATCCTGCTGAGCCTTGCAGCCCTTTCAGACTAAACACCAGCAGTTCCTTCTCCTTTATTCATCCCTAGTTTCCTGTTCTGTGTAACTGGCGTGGCCACTCCACATATTTTTTTTGACTGTACATTGGTACGGGCCAGTTGCCATTTTCTCTAATGATCACGAGTTAAAAATCTCCATCACCGAATTAAGAAGCCAGATCTGAAATGCCAGTCTGTAGTTGCTGACAACAAGGAAGTTTTTCAAGTTTACCACTTGTCACACATGAATGAGGAGAGCCTGTGTTCAACAGCAAACTAGGCTTATGGCTGAGTCACGAGTAGGTCTAAGAAGCTACATCTGTCTCTTGCCAATCTCTTACCAAAACTAGAGCACTGGTTGATGGTATGTGTGCCCCAAACTGAAAAGCCGTTACCCAAAACTCAGCCTCCTAAAAGGCTGCAGCACTGCTGTCACGTCCAATCATCAGGACTTTACTGAACTAAAACTTTTTAAGAGTACTGAAAATTCCTGGAGAAATACTGACTACAGCCCGTAATTTGATGAACTATAGCTGTTTTCTCACAACTCCAAAAAATTTGGAGAAACTCTTAAGTATGGACTTGAATATGGTCAGTCTCAACTGACCTTTAGATACATAGCTAACTCTGTGAATTCCATACTGGCCTAGAACAATAAAATTAAAAAAACCCTAGTGTTCTCTCTACTGAACCTGTCTTCTACTACACCAGGAAAGCTTCTCAGGGCATGCACCTCTTGTCACTATCACGAGTCTTTATCATGATTTCTCATTTCTTTTATACCTGGTTTCTACTTGCTAGGAAAAGTGAATAGAGATACTCAATTAAGTGAATTCAACCTGGCCACAACAGAAAAGGCTCTCCATAGACTTCCTGCAGCAAGTGGAGATGCACAGGCTCCCCATCGTGTATGCAGCTCAAAGCTCCAATACCCAGAGCAATGGCTGAGCTGCAGAGGGTGCAGAGATCCCTTCCTGACTCTCCCTACCTGCCAAAAAATGGGTGCTCAAGTGAAAACATCAGGAGGAGCTTTGCCTCCTGCTTCCCAGTAACTATAAAAGAGACAGTCACATGCTATGGAGCTCATCTCAATGACTCCTGCAGCTTAAAACAAAATAGCAAAAAGATGCTTTACCACCTACCAACAGAGCAAACCATGGGCTAAAGGAGAAGCCAGCAATTCAAAGCACTTAAGCATCCAACTGCCCATAACCAGAGCAGCAGCTTCCAGAGATCTCCCCAAAAGAATCATCTCTGGGAACATGGATGCAGACAGAAAAATGCCTATATGGAAAGAACAAGGTAAGTTACAGCAGGGGTAGCAAGGGTAGGAGCGGTTGTGATGCTGCTTGTAAAGACATGGTCTGCTTTTAAGGAGTCAAAATGGTTAAATGCAATATGAATAGCTCGTCAGTCTCTGTGCTTTCCCACCTCTGACCTAAGGAGCAGCACACAACCATTTTATGCAACATGAAAAAGACAGAGGGCTGTTTTTACGGCTAACAAGGTAGCTGTGATCTACCACTAACACACGTGCACTCAGCTGCAGTTGAGCAGCTGACAAAACCGCTTGCAGGCTGGTCTGTGGTGAGACGATCCAGAAGAGGAAAAACCGTAGGACAGAGCCTGGCTGGGTCCCTTACATCTCTCTGTTTCTCTGATAGAAGTTTTAAGCTTAACTGTCTATATCCCTGCCTTTCAGTAGCTGCTGCTCAGTCCCTGGATCTTGCCTGCCTGCAAGCCTCTCATTTTGGTGATGATTTATTTGTATTACCACATTGCCTGGCATCTCTGCTCACAGTTTCTGCCTCGAGTAGCCGACAGTCTGATTTCAGACAAGAAACAGAGATGGAACGCAAGGCACTAGTGAGAGAAGTCTGAACAGCATCCTGGCAACAGCTTCATCAAACCCCTACCCTGCTGGTTACCAAGTTTTTCTGCAACAAGACAGTCTTAAGCAAATTGTCAAAGGAAGAGAAACAGGTTTCTGGTTGCTTCCGGACAGCATGAAGGAGCATGGGAACACGTGGTTTTGTTTTCTGGAGTCACTGAGGAGAAGTAGGAGGGAGCTGGATGGGCTGCACAGAGCTGGGCACTGGCAAGAGCCAGTGAATGAAACAGCAGAGAGCAAGCCTAGAGCTTAACAGCGGGCTGGAAGGGGGAGCCAAGCGCCTTATCCTTGCCATTCATTTATACTTAGAGCACAGATGAACACAAGACCAGCTCCTAGCTCCGTCTACAGATTTGGGTATAAAATCTGCTCTCTGGACTGATAAACTATTATAATACTAAGGTTTCTTGAAATTTGATTTAGTTATTCCTACACTTGACTAATTCAAATAGTACTTTGGTATTTAATCTGTACTGTGCGGCTAAGCCATTTAATGCTGTAAATTAAGATTAAAGCATTTAAGCTTTTGAAATCCATGGAAGTATGAAGATCAGTTCTGTTCCCCAGGGCTCAGTGTTGGGGCCTGT
>NW_010414232.1:0-15209 GCF_000710305.1 Buceros rhinoceros silvestris
GCACTGCAGAGCTGCTTCTGTGTGGGCAATGTAGAATTACACACACCTAGAAAAGTTGACAGATATTATTCTTAAACTTCTTCTATTCTCCTTTACGTCATTCTAATGCTTTTATCTAAAATCCTCCCCCAACAAGTTTGTCATTTGAGTTTGTCTCACAAGTTTAAAGAAATATGACACACAGTTTTAACATCCCCTTAGGTAACTGTGCAGTCCACAGGTATCAACAGGTAACATGCAGTTTTTTAACAGAGGGAGATTTATTCATGCATTCTAGTTTCCATTGCTTTGCTGAAAAGCAAATGTGATATACTATGTAATTTCACAGAACGCTACCAAAAAGAATGCATCAGTGTAAAGACAAGGTCTTAAAAATTCTGTCAGTATAGTGACCCAGAGGACAACTTTTTTATCTTGTTATATTTTCTGTGATTACTGAGACCTGAATTACAACACTGTCAATTTAATTGGCATTTTTAGTTTCTTGTGGGTTCTTCCTCGCTTTTTGGCTTTACATAATTCCTTTCTATTTTCATACTTTTCATACATACATACTTTCATACTTCAGTCACTGCAACTGGGATTATTTGCATTAATAGGACACATGGTTTGGGATGTCAAAAGTGTAGGTAATTCTTTCTGGAAATTTAAATTAAAAATTTTCCAATGCAAGTGTGTTCACCAGATTATTACTTTAATTTGTATCACAGTTAAATAGATTTAAAATTAATTAGTTCCCAAGCAGCTCAGAAATCAGTGTGGGAATTTTAGTCAATTAAGTAAACAGGCACAGAAATATAATCTATTTAAGCAGAGACATTCTAGCTGAAGTTATTTAAATTATGCAACCATTCAGTATCACTTGATGATATACTACAGCAGAACATTTTGAGCACTCTTTCATAGAAATGTTAACATTAAAATAACTTTCAACTCTATAAATAGCCTATGCAGAAATAATTGATCGTTAGCATAATTTTCATCACATTGGACAATGCAGAATGGTAGGGAAAATCTTCAGATTGTTTACTGCAGTTCTTGTATTTGAAATTAGTGTAAGATGTTCCTTCCTCTAAGAGAGAGCAAGTTGTACTATAACACCAGACATACTGAGAGATAGCAAGTGTACTGCAGGATCTCCTGAATATGCTGACCCCAAACTACATTTTCAATGAATTAGACATCATATCTCTTTGTTTCAAACTCCCCAAGGCCCACATATCTTTCAAAAACTAATTTGATTCCTTGCTTTGCAAAACGTTTTTCTTCCAAAAGGTCATTAAAAAACCCAATGTTTTGCCTCCATCATCAGTTCGTAAAAATCTTATTCTGTGCCTCAGAAGTGTAGCAGAGCTTGTGAGTAATTAAGTTCTCCCTCCCTGATTTTAATTGATGGCATTTTAAAACTAAACTCCAGAGGTATGAACTGTGTCAGCTGCTGATGCATTGAAGGGTTTGGCTAATGTGTAGATTACCTCCGCTACATTAAACTCCCTTAGCACTGCCAAGTACAGCATTAGAAAATTCCAGCATGGGATCAGATTGGTATTTCTGACTTGTCCTGCCTGGGAGCTGAAAGCCACGTGCCCTTTTTTGTTTGCCTTTTTTTGTAAAAGACAGCTTTTATGAGTTGTTAACAAAACCATGGCTGACACCTTTCTGTGATATTTTTTTTCTTTTAAAAAGCTACCCAGTTAATAGTAGAAAAGTGGTGTGTTTGCAAAGTGAGTACAAATGATTTCAGAGAGGTGAAATTCTGCACTTTTTGCGGAGTTTCACTTTCCTGCTGGACCGTGAACCTGTTCCACAGTCTCCATCCATGGAGGTGCTTTTCCTTTGGGTTAGATGTTTTGAGTACTAATCCCAGCATGAAGCACAACTACAGTGACTGTTTCTCACCTGCTTTGTATATTGAAAACTTGCAAAGCTGCGAATATCAGGAGGTTTTGAACAAAATCTCAGGCTCAGGTTAAATGAACAGTCTGGGACTCAAGCTTACCAAAGCACAAAGGAATCCAATTGCTTCTTCCGTGCATACTAATCTTGCTGTGTCTGAAGATGTTGGGCTAGGTTCACTGTGTCAGTTATTTCTGTCAGTAAGTCCGACTGAGTACTGAGGGCCGTGTTCCTTTAGGTTACTTGATATTTCCTCTTGGAAAAACTTTAACTCCTTTAACTCCTTCTCCGACTTCTCTCAGAGACAGTTCCACTTGCTTTAACGCATTCTCATGAAACAGATGATAGCAAATATTGTTCCACTTGTTGGGGTGTTGGCTTGTCTTTCACAAGAAGGTGGCATAAGAGAGACTAGTGATTGCTGATCATTATGCTTAGAGAAAGGAAGGCTGTGAGTGCTTCCAAATTTTTATCAAGTTTGAACATTTTCATTCTCTGGAGCATTTTACTATCTTATCCAAAGCAAATTTTCCATTTACATACAAGTGAAATCCCAGTCTACTGAATACATGAGGAGACAGTGATTTGCTGAAATACCTTTCAGATTACTCTCTTTTCTGCGATAGTCATCTCATTGATTTCATTATAGGAAAGGACATTTGCAGCTCTATGAAATAATGGCATTCATCTTTATATACTTACATCTTTAAATACTTATTTTACAGTCTGTTTTTTATTTTAATATTTTGTCAAAAATTCAACATGCGCCCAAGCTAAAGGAGAAGTAAAACAACCACTTAATCATGCATTAACATAAGAGAAAGGGAATTTTGCAATTTATAATCCAACGTACTCTGACTAATAACAATCCAGACAATGGCAAGGGTCAGCGGAAAGTCATTATCCTCATTTGTCAAGACACAACATTTAAAAATCTTTATAAAGAGAAAAAGAAAATTAAAAAAAAGTAAAAGTACCATTTAAGGAAAGAATAACAAAGGACAAAAGAAAAAATAAACTACTATCAAGCTACAGTATGTACTAAGTCTCCTTTATGTCACCTATATCATAAATAGATATATAAATAAATTAGATACTAAACCAGTAAAAGCCTAACCTCTTGTAACCATTTCCAGCTGTAAATGAGCAACAGCTTTGGCATTCCTTCAGTTATTTCTCTTTCCCGTTTCCATTGTTTCTTCTTAGCCTGCCATTCTGTCAATACCTTTTACTAAATTTCTAGAGAAAAAGAATGCATGAATATAATGAGTGGAACAGCTGGATTAGGTAGCAATAGGTAACAACATTGCAGAGAGAGACTGGAAAACAGAGATTATTATGCATCTTGAGATGGACATGGATTAAAAATTGCCTTCATATGTGAATAAAACAATCTTACTGATTTATATAAACTTAAATCTTAAGAATACTCTGCTTTATTCAACATGGGGAAGACTGCTAGATGACTGTGGCTGTCTTTGTGTGATGCAAAGAGCCAAAAGGAGAGAAAAACCTTGGAAAACATGACCTACCTGAACAATACGGTTTTTAAAAGGGTATTAATTAGTCCAAGAAGACTAAGAAGCATATGGCAATGTTTGAATACTTAAAAGACTGCTGCTGATTGCCATCTGGTATAACTGTCTATGATGGAGGGGACAAGAATTAGTAGCCTTAAACCAATACTCAGGGTCAGACAGTCTTTGGAGATCTTTTCAAGAGAAAGGTGATGGAAACTCTTAAATTTTTTGTTCGGGAGAACAGAGTCAGGACTCCCAGATTGTCTGGGAGTCTGTATTACTGAGTATGAAAAAACTTTAAGAAGCTTTTAGAAACTAAGATAGGAGAGCGGTTGCTCTCCACAGGCAGATGAACCAAATGACCTCTCGCCTCCCTTCCCTCCAGCTGTACTGCTCTCTACTAGCACAGTTATTCCTCTAGTTTTCATTGCTCATTATAAACGCATGTTCAAAATCCTGCTTAATGTGTAAGGTGCTTCAGGGAGTTTTCCAGCTGCTCATCATGTGAGAAAAAGTGTTTTCCTGCCTCATGCCTGTGAAACCCCCAGGGATTCCTGGGTGCACACTGGTCAGAGACGCTCCTCTCAGTGACTTGGTACTTCCTGCGTGTGGCAAAATCATCCCCTTTAGACTATATCCTGTCTGGATCTTATCCTTCACCTAGAAATGGGAACATGACATAATGATGTGGTTTTTCTTTATGTCTCATCAGAACTATGCTTCTGTTTCTTGGTACTGCTGATGTGCTAAAGCATGTAAGAAGCATTGGCTTCCTTACAGTATAACACTTATTAGTCATATGGCAATATTATTAAAACAATTTAAACTCACTCTCAATAATCAATGAAACCTAAGTATAATCAATCAAAACTAAATGAAGCTGACTGATAAATCAGAAATACAGGTTATCTGGATTGGAAGACACTGTCCTCATACTAGTTTTAAGATACCAGAGAGAAAAAGGTTGTCATATATATGCACACTGTCATCGGTGTACATATATTTTGCTGAATCACGAGCTATGTTGTTATTTAGCTTGTCTTGTTATTTTCTCTTCTGCAATAAATGTTAATAATCTTACTATCGTAGTGTGGTAACTGTGCTGAGATCCACAAATTACTGAAAATAATGAATTAGTTCTTTGTAAGTCACTAGTTTGGTTTACATTACATAGAAATTTTTTAAAAATACATTATGTCTCTTTTCCTGTTGATTTTGAGGTTTATTGCCCTTGTCCATGGGACCAATTTTCAAACTTCTTTGTAACAGGAAAGGTAAAAACTTAGTCTTTTTAATAAAGGCTGAGATTTATGCCTAACCACAAGTCTGTATGAGCAAGGATTTTAAAAGAGATATCCCGCAACACATAAAAATCACAATAGTTGGAGCGTTTCTATCACTTTTTTTTTCCTAATAAAAAAAGTACAACTCTGTAGAGAATTCCTCTAAACAACATCCTCTGTTGGCTTAAGTTGATATGATTTCTACATATTCGAGCCACATGAATCTGATTGTCATCTATACTTAAGGTGTTTTAGACCACTCGAGAAGTGTGTACAAAGGCCTAGATGTGACTGGAAATGTATGCTATGAACGGTTTAGTATTTCTTTTCTCTGGCAGGATGAGATAAAGGGTTAAAAAGGGGAACTTCAGCTCCAGAAGAAGTAAATAAACTATTCTTAGCACTACTTTATCATTTAGTTGCTCCAGTGACTCTGGGAAAAAAAGAGGAAAGGAATTTGTGGGGCTTCCCAGATAGTTTTCCCATGCAGAGATGGTTTGTCCTGAGTGGTTTCCTCAGATTTTTGTTTCTCTTTTTTTTTTTCCTGCCCCACCCCCCAACACCCCCAAGAAAAAAAAAGAAAAAAAAAAATCAAAGTTTATCCAAATATAGCTGAGATTGCTTTCCTTCTTCCTAGGATTCTCTGCACCTTCTTTGAATACTTTTTTTTTGTTTTTTTAATATGGATCAATTTTTGCTGTTTCTCAACATTTTCTATCTGTCATACTGTTTTATAAATCACATATCATGAAAGGCATATATTGCATAGACATCTTAAGCACCATATCTTCTTTTTTGTTTTTCTCTTTTCCACAAGGACTTAAAGAACATGCATGTCATCTTGATAAGTGACAGATTTGACATTTAGAATGTTTTTTCTAAGTGTAAATAATTTCATTTTATTTCTTTTTTTAAGTTTAATTCTATTTCCAGTTTTACAGCAGAAAAAATATTTTCTCTGAATGAAATGCTTAGTAAATGTTACTTTAAATTTACTGATGGTATCTGAAATATTTGAAGATATTAAGATGAAAGGATTTTTAATTAACATATATTGTCTTTTAGCTTCAGTTTAGACTGATAGAGGTTATTACATCCAGTGCTGGAAAATTAGAATTAGTTACATTTTTATCTCTTGTAAAGTTAATATTTTCAGTTTCCCAGGTTTACCTAAGCACTTCAAACTGTTTCTTCTATTCCATTTATAAATGAGTAACTTCTGCAAAACAATGAAACTCATCCCTTTTCTGGCTTTTGCAAGGGAGTTTAGAGCCCGTGACACTGTGATGACTCTAGAGCTGCTTTCTCCAAGAGAGACGACAAATTGTGTTAATTATAACAAATGTCAGTTGTTGAAATGATTTATTGCAAGAGCAGTAACTGGTTGGTTATACACTGTAGAGTGGAGGCCATGCAAGACTGTTTCATATGAATGCAAGCACACTCTATTGACATACCTAGGAAGAAAGTTCGCTATGAAAGCTTTGTAGACCAGCTGATATAGTAGTACATGTAACTAGTCAATGTATTGCTATTGTAAGCATCATGTCTATTTAGGTAAACGGGAATCAGACTGACATGTGACTGTGATGATAAATTTTAAGGAAGATTTCAAGTTTTAAATACCTGTGCTTAATGTTCTTTATTCCAGTGCAAGCAACTGACATTTAATATGTTGTGTCTGTTTTACAAGATAAATATGTATACGATATGTAAAAATGTACTTAAAAAAAATTAATAAACAACTGTTTTATTCCTTTTCTTTTTTTTTTTTTCATTAAGCTGAGGAATTTTTTCAAAGGGAAAACAATTTGCCCTACAGGCTTTTAGATGGTATGTAAAAGGTATGAATTACCTTTTACTTGGAAAAGAGGAAAATTTATTTAAGAGAGTTTGAAGCTGCTGTCTTTACTGTTGTTTGGAGTTAATCTTATTTCCTTGAAGATAAATCATGATAAAATTACATACAGAAAGGCAAAAGAAAGCACTAGAATGACATAAAATGTTGCTTAGGTTTGGGTTTTGTATTGACTTATTGTGCAGCCATGCTACTGAAGAAAAACAGAATCAAAGTATTGTGAAAGCATATCAACTACTCAGAGACCTGGCACATTTATACCAACATCAGAATTCCTAAATCATTCACTCTAGCTAACTTTTCACTTCGAATGTCTCAGAGGTGCTGCAAAAGTAAACCTAAGCAAGTTATTTCTAACAGAAGGAAAGGAAGGTAGATATTGAAAAAAAAAGTGAGGAAGGGAAAGTGAAAGCAAGGTGAAGAGTAAGGATGTAAGCAGATGTAAATGTGCACTTGTTTCCCAGAGAAGATGAGGAATCTTTCATTCATTTTTTTCAGAATACCATGCAGGAAGTAGATGACAAATGCCCAGTTACAGCCAGGTGGATATTAGTGCCCCATGAGATTAAGAGCATGATAGCTATAACAAGGAACTCATTGTTCCAATTCATACGAACTTCCAGCACCAGTCTCACATTATGAACCTCAAACTGTGACATCTGTCCTATAATTTTACTTGTCATGCGGATGTAATTTACAGTACCTAGTGCCCACCTAAACATCAGGATCCAGGACACATGCGAGGCCATAACTTATCCAGGAGCTTCTCAAGAAAGGCATGGATTTCCTGCAGGTCCTGTATCAAACCATGCAACTTGAAAATATTTGCTTTAAAATGGCACTAGATTCCTCTGTTTTGATACCTGAATGTCTCCTATAATTTCCATTCCTTCATGGCCATAAGTACCATAGTGTCTTCCAGCTGGATTAGTGGTAGTTTTTCTTCAGTGGACTCAGGTTTTCTATCTGCATCCTTTTGTTAATTTCTATGAACAGCATTTTACAAGAAGGTCAGCTGGGCCTTCATTAAAAGTGTAAGCCTGTGTATGACCTTCACCTGCAGGGTATAATATTTCTGGCTACAGGTTTCATCTCTGGAATGATAACACAAGATCAGGATTTTTGTGAACTATTTTAAGATCTCAAAAAGAGAGAAACCTGATGAATAAGCTAAGGATTTTATTGACAGACTTTATTGAACTAAAGCTAATTAATTTCTTTGCTCATAGAAATGAAAAGGTCCAGTTTGGATGGCTTCGTCTGACATTAAACATGACTTCTCCCCTTTTCTCAATCATAGAGAAATCTCTTCAAACACTGTTTTGGGAGAGAGGAATTTAAGAGAGAAGAGCTGGACAAAGCGAAATCTATCTCATCTACAGCCTGAAAGGCAGAAAATTTTTTTTAGTCTCATCAGTCGGGCTTTGTTTACTTACTTTGTAGATACTGTAGTAGTCAAAGAGAGGTGGACAGAAGCTTTTACTAGATAGGTTACTAGGTAGATTACTTACAGGTAGTATTCATACTCTGCTGAAAGTAGTTTAAGCAAAGCAAGTTTTTAACCTTTAAATTTTTATTATTAAATATTTACTGAATATTAATAGAAATGAAAATTATCCTCATTTTTGTAAGGTTCAAGATAATCTAGGGACATGATCTATTTTTTCTTTTTCCACAGTGCCAGGAATAGTTAGAATATAATAGTCAGAATAAAGCATAATAGTTAGAATAAAAGAGCAAAAATTGTCTCTCCAATACCCAAATTCCCACTTGCCCCTTGCTTTCCAAAAAGGCTTTAGATGGCCATTAGCATTTCATTAAACTCACCTTCTGTGCTGAGATAATTTATTTCTTGCTGGGATGGTAACTCATACTAATTAAGATAAACTGTTTCTAATTAATTGCAGCCTGGCATTTGTAGATTGAATTCTAAATGTCTGCAAAGAGCACAGGAATCAGTCAGATAAATGTTATTGATTTTGCACATGTCTGATTTAAATTCCTGGATATGCATTACTCATATGCATATTTATGTAAAAAGGTCTCAGAAATCCAACAGTAAGTGAAAAAGTCACTCACTAACCCTTAGTGTGGTTGAAAACTAGGGATTAGTGAGATTATACCCACTAAAAAGTACTATCGGTTATGTGACCGTGCTTGAGTAATGTTCATTTTGAGTTGATGTTGGCTGTTTATTTGACTGTAAGAGGGAGGACAGCTGCTGCCACATACAGAGAAGAGTCACAATAGATGGCTGGAGCTGATGCTGAAACAGCATCTTACCATCCACTTTTTGACCATTGGAAGCTTAATTTCAAGTTGAAGAATGTCCTTTTGTGGTCTGCCAAAAAGGTCCTTTCAACTCCATTTGATCCAAGTAATATCTCATTACAACTCTTTATCACAGAATTAAGATTCATAACCCCTGACCCCTAAAATCTAGACTGTTCAGGACAGAGTTTAGAGATTGAACTTTTTGCTCAGAAAACAATGGCTGATCAGTATTTATCTTGCAAGTATCATTGTGACAACAAAAGGATGTGAGCTCTTTCAAGTCCTACAGCTCATGCTTTTAAATCATGAGATGGCACACTGGAGAAAGAGGACATCATCTATTTTTCTCACAAGGCAAAGCAGAGACAGGAATTACTCAGTGGTGTGCTTGTGAACTTACTCACTTTCAAAAGCAGGAAAATAAACAAGAGATGCTTAGCAACCAAAGTCATACACAGAGAGACCCTGGCTCATGAAAATATATACCACAACTATAGTTCTCACTGTCTTTCCACCACTACTAGTGTTAGTATCCCATTTAATGGTTTTTTTCAATGTTGCCATCATAGATGAGTTTAGAATTATGCTTTATACAATTATAGCGACCTAAATGACAAATTGTAGGCTCAGTGATGCACTGTTAACATAAAACACCTTAGAGAGACACTCAGCATTTCTTTATCTGTATTTTTTACTACCTTTACTCCTAGCTTACCTGGTAAGTTAAAATCATCAAAATGTGTTAGCCCAGCAATAATTCAGATTGATAGGGCTATGCAAGCGCAAGAAAAAAGTGAGTTTGTCTTCCAAAACGCACCCTGAATTTTCTTTTCTAAACTGCTTGTGACACAGGTCCCTGTCTGGCTCTTTCTGGAGGCACACACAAGCAGCTAAATCCATTATGATATTTAAGGTTCTCTTTGAACTTGGACTCAAGCCTATAAATGCCATTTCTCTGCTGCAGTGCCTGCTTTTATAATCTGTCTTTTATAAGTCTGCACCATTCCTAGAGAGTAATGAGGCTGCCAGATTGACCATGTGTACAACGACCTTCCAAGTATGTTGTATGTTTGAGGATATCTCCAGGCTTGCATTCCTCAAGCACAGGCAGCTGCCCAGTGGCTCTTCCCAAGGCCACAAGTTCTTCTTTGCCTGCTAACCCCACATTCAGACAAATGGGGAGGCAGAGAACATGTAACTAAACTCCAAGAAGGGCCCTATCTCCCACAGGACAAGGGAACGCTATCACGTAGTACTGTGACTGAAAAATAGTATTTGCCTTGGGGGTAGCTTTTGAGTGGGTTTCAAGTTGCAGCATAGGTGGAGGAAGTGTTACTCATGAGTTCAGAGATGATCTCAAGATCAACACAAGAATGAAAAAAATTAAGTCTGTCTATTTCCTAAGAAAATTTGGGGGTTGTTGATACAGTTTATGACTTGGTTGGAATAGCAGGATTGACTTTGTAGGTCTGATGGAGCCACTGAGCCATGATGTTACAAAAGGCACTTTCTCCCAGTTTCCCTTGTTATAGATGTTTAAGTAAAGGATATAAACATGATCTGCCTCATCTACTTCAAGAGAACCTGAACTCATGTTACACTTAGTCTGCTGAATTCAGTACATAGCATATGGGTTTCTTAATTTTTCTCTTCTCTAAAGTGTTTCCTTTTTCAAGAATGTGCTGTAGGGTCACTCATTTGGCCTAGGTCAGTTCAGCTCTTTCAGTCCATAGAATGGTTTGTTTTCTTACAGGGCCACAAAGAACTAATTTTTTTACAAGTTCGACAAGCATGAATGAAGAGGAGAAACTAAATATATCCTTGCTTGAATAGAGAAGTAAGTACAGCGTTTTAATCTGTTACAACAAATAGTTTTGAGCTCAGTCATCTTGGTAATTAATGTCCATTATAATTACTTTCAAAAAGAACTGCGCTTCTTTACGGCAGCAGTCTAGTAATCCTTCTGTGGACAAAACCACTCTCAAAATATTAAAGGAATGTTGCCTGAACAGTGACTCCAGCATCTAACCTCTTATTTTAAACAGCAGAATCAAGCAAAACACCACAAACACAGAATGCACGATGTTTCTCTAAACACATGCCAGATAAATAAATAATAATAAAAAATTTATTACGACACAGAACAAATAAACATTTATTTCAGATACCAATTTTCAAAGGAGATAAATATGGACAGAACAAACTTCTATTATGCCAAGATACAATTAATCATGAAGTGATGTCTTTCGTAAAGCAAATACAAAACCAGTGCCCCCAATCAAGTTCTCATTCTGAATATGCATACTGTAATCTTCCCATCGCATGACACAGAATGGCTTCTCCTCCTGGTATGTAGTGCTTGGGCACATTAAAAAAGGAAAAGGAACAACAGGAAAAAAAACAAACAAGAATCAACTTCCACTTTTCTTTTTCTTTTTTTTTTTCTGGATGGGTAGACAGATGAAGTATTTCTTCTGTAATTTGTTTGTGTGTTTTTGTTTTCTAACTCAAGTGTGAAAATGGTGGGCTCTACGTGAAATGCAAGCCCATTAAAGAGACTAATCCATTCAGGGATCAGTACAGCCTTCCCGGGTTTGATTAAAAAAAATACTGTAAAAATACCAAACCAAAAGAATTATTTGTGATACTACAGTTAGGCATTTAAAATTCTTAAGCACTCAGAGTAAGAATGCACCTTTAGCTTAATAATTCAAGACACTGGAGTTCATTTAGTCAAGCCCTAGTACAGTTGCAATTTCTGTGCTTACAGGATGCAGCCTGAGACCTCCCTTGGGGTCATTTTTTACTAGTACTTCACAAAGAGCAGTGACAGTACAGGAACTTTGCGATCCTTCTTTAACCCTTATGTCCTAACCAGATGAATATCTACCTGCAGGTTGGAGAGGTTACCTGCTCTGTGAGGGACATAAGAGCATCAGTCCTGAGAGGACCTAAAGGGTTTTGCAACATGTGTGGAAGACGCCAATTTTGTTTGTTGTCATGAGTTTGAATCAGCATCAGTCAAATCCTCAGTCTTTAGAATTTTTCTGTAATTTTGATGTAATCCTAAAAATGTCTTATCGATGGATTTGTAAACGCAACATATGGTAAATGACACGTGCAGCAGAAATTGGAACACTTGGTAAGCAAAATGTAGCAGAATCAATGTGCTAGTGTTAGAAATATAGTAATGTAATTGTTTTTATAAAAAAGCTAATATACTTCTATGGACTCAAAAGTACTGTCATATTTTTCAACATTAGCAGACTTTTGAGTACAGGAACTCTATAATAATGAATCCATGTTTTAAGCTATTGCATTTTATGTAAATAACTTTTGATTAAAGCAAGCATGTGTTTTTAAATGATACTTTAAATCTATGTAGCAAATATGAACTTTAAGAAAGACATAAACTCCTACTATTTTATCTGGCTCAAAAGAATGCTTTGCTGCAAATGCACTAGCAGTGAAAAAAGTAGTTGCTTAAAATGGGAACACGGAAGGACCATAGAATCCCAGCTAGTCTGAGAAACAATTGCTGTGAAAAAAGTACTCCGCTTCTTAGATAAAATCTAAATTATTTCTGCCGAGTATGTTTTAATCTCCTTAAGATAAGGAATAATTTGGTAAAAAGCAGAGCTAAAATTATAATTCAAGCCTAAAGGGAACAAAAAATATATTGAAGAACTTGGTTTCTTGTTACCTGAGGTATCATAATCTAATTTTAATTTTAAAAATTTCGGCACTTCTTCTAAATACAAATTTTATCTTCATTCTTGTTTGTTATTCAAATAATATGCAATTGTGGATTTTACACAACGTTTTAATACAGAGCAAAGCACACATAACTGATAGCTCAGTTCTAAAATACTGAAATAAGAAGAGTGTATGACTTAAAACTCCATAAGCAAATGTTTTATAAATTCCTTTCTACCTCAGGAGTGTGCAAACTGTGTTTGCAAATTCATACTGCATCAAACTAACACTCGCTCTCAAATTCCATTGATTTCTGACATTTCCATCGGAATTTGTTAATAAAAACATTAATATAGATATTAATGCTGATACTGTCTAAATATGAGGATTCTGAATAAAATTTTACGTTGTTATTGGTGCTGATTCCTTTTTAACAGATCTATGGGAGCTGAAATACTGTGGACATCACAGATTTGAAAATGGCACAAGGTTCTCAAATTATCTACGGTCACTTGGCACATCTTCAGAGGTGACTTGCTGTTTTCAGTACTCAGGTGCCTGGCAGCAAATGATGAACAAAAGCAAGCAGTGCCTAGAACATTTATCATTATAAAACAGTCCTGAGACAGCTTTTCCGAAGGTATACTTTTATTAATGGAGAGTCAAGACAATAAAGAATAATCAGAAGTAAAATCAGGAGACAGTGAAGTAGAAGTAGAAACTTACAGATACATGTTTATTGTTTATTACAATTTAATTTTTAAGGTCACTCTGTGAAAAATAGAGTGAAAGGTACTTCAAGAAGCTATCCATTTATCCATTTTACCCACTTGTTTTATCTAATAATCAGAGGTGAAGTACTGTCATTCTTTCTCAAAATAAATAAAGGTGATGGCTTATTTCCAAGGAACACTTTTAGGCCTGTCTAGCAAAGATTACTCTTCTAGACTTCTAGAGTTATGGGGGTTTAGGTTATTCCTTGTGAAGTGTTCTTATATTAGTAGTCATGCTTTTTGTCTCACTAGACTTGCAATGTTCGGAAAGCTCTATTGGGCACATTTCAGTGATGTAAAATGCATGTAACCTTCATGTTATCAATTTCCATCACCAAAAGAACAAGCATCATCACTAGGGAAGAAATAATTCATCTGCTCCACTTCCATGCCTAGTGTAGGATTCTGCCCTGAAAATCCCTTGCTATTTGTGGGATAATGCCTTAGAGGGTAACAAGGAATAGTTTTATCTTTTACATCGTTTAACTATACTGCTGAAGAAGCTGGACTTAAATTTATATGTCTATTTATGAAAAAAAATATATAAAACATTTTTGTTTTATATGTAGGTTCAACATGGGAAACTACGGGAAACTTTGGCAAGCTCTCGAGTCAAATCTTCAAGTCCTATCTCTATGTCTGGGTCTTTATGTGTTTTGAAATGTTAGTAACCTACTCCTCTGCTAGGGCCACCAAGAACATGTTTTCTATTTTGATCTGACTTAAATTTAATGTCCCAAAGAAATTGTACATGTGTGTATGTATTAAAAATGTTGGTAGGCCATAAAATATGCATTAATTCTTGCTTTTTCTGTAATTGGATAAGTGCTGTATTTTTTCAAAGAAGGAAGTAATTCCTTTGAAAATGTGTTAAATGACAATGTCAATATTCTTTCCTCAAAGAACACCGTTTTATATTTTTGAAACATGTTTTTGCCTGAGCGGGCCTCTTTCTGCATACACTTTTAATTGGAAACAAAGAGTGTAAAATTTAAATTATGTAATCTACCTTTAAATCATTTATTATAAATCTGTTTTTCAACTGAGAAGAGAATGTCTTCATGATTGCCCCTATGTAATTGCTTTACTTTGTTTTTAATATAATATACATAGCATGATAGCAGAAAAAGGAAAAAATATGAGAGCCTATTAGTAGTTCTTGTTACTCTTTTGGGGTAGATGAAATCACAGAGGTCTTTTGCCTAGTCATAATAAAGTCAAAATTTGAAGTAATTGACCAGAACAATTCTGATTTTTTATCTATTTTTACTTAGTTCATTGGATTTTTACTGCACAAACAGCAAAAACCACAATTGCATAATTATCTTATATATTGTGTCCTGAAATGAAGCAATTATTTTTGAGAATGCTAATAATAACAGCCATCTCTATAGATCTTTTTCTCAGCCATGTAGTGTTAAAACTAGAAAGATCTCCACAGACAGGCTTTGTAAGTGGCAAATACTGCAAATAAGAAATGGTGCTTAGATTTCCTTTCATCAGACTTAGTCTTTGGCAAAAAAGACAATAAAATTATAGAACTTTCTTAGATTAGAAATATCAGATTTCTAACAAATAGTACATTTCAAAAGTTAATATATTTGCAAACATGTTTTATATAATATGGTAAGTATTTGGGACTTTATTCTGTCTGCGAGTAAATAAAGAAAATAATTATAATCAGTAGCATTATATTGCATTTGTTTTAGAATTCTGCAGTTCTGTCATAAATTCAAAATTACAAGGCAAACCGGTACATTTTTCAACCATATCCTTTAGAAAGTGAGTTAAAGACAAAATGGTTGATGTTTAGCAATCAAACTGCCCTTGGTCTTTGCATGAATGTGCCTTTCCAAAACACCTCTATTTTCTATTTGAAAAAAAAGATGAATTGTTTACATATCCTGCT